>NW_027047358.1:0-15496 GCF_025399875.1 Dalotia coriaria
AACAGACGTTTTACGTAATTTCTTTTAAGCAAAAAGCCCAAAAAGACGTTTTTTATCGTTTTAAATTTTTTCCATTTAACGACAAATTAAAAGTTAAAATGTTTTTTAAAAAAAACGAAATTTTTTTTTTTATTTTGAACGCGTAAAAAAAGCTAAAAAGCGAATTTTTTTTTTTCGTTTTTTAAAAATTCGTTTTTAAATTTCCAAAATTTAAAAAATTTAAAAATTTATTTGCAAAAAGCTTTTTTTAAAACCCCGGGTTTAACGCCGTAAAAAACGAAATTTTTTTTTTTTTTTTTTTATTATTTGTTTTTTTTTAAAAATTTCCATTTTAAAGTTAAAACATTTTTAAAAAAACCCCGTTTTTAGAACGCGTTTTAGCAAAAAAAAACAAAAAAGCGAAATTTTTTTTTTTCGTTTTTTTTATTCGTTTTTAAATTTCCATTTAAAAACTTTAAAAAATTTTTTTTGCAAAACGCATTTTAGACGGTTTTAAGGGAAAACGCTAAAAAAAAAAAATTTTATTATTCAAATTTTTCTTTTAAATTTGTTTTATAAGTTTAAAAATCTTATTTTGAAAACAATTTTTTAGAAAAGCGTTTTAAGCTAAAAAAAACTAAAAAAGCGAAATTTTTTTTTTTCGTTTTTTTTTATTCGTTTTTAAATTTCCATTAAAAATGTTAAAAATCTTATTTTGAAAAAGATTTTACACGCCCAACCTAAAAAAAAAATAAAAAAAGGGAAAATTTTTTTTATTCGTTTTTATTTTTTTGGGGCTATTTGGGAAAGATTTCAACGATTAAAATGCTTGAAAATGCTTATTTTAGAAAACAGAAAAATTTTTTAGCTTTAATCTTCGTTTTAAGCGAAAAAAAACTAAAAACAAAAATTTTTTTTCGTTTTTATTAATATTGCTTCTATTTGAACGATTTCAACGATCTAAAAAAAGCTTGAAAATGCTTATTTTAGCGAAAAAGCACGTTTTGAGTTTAAACTGCGTTTTAACGCGTAAAACAGCATAAAAAAAGACGAAATTTTTATTATTCTTTTTTTTAATATTGCGTCTATTTGAACGATTTCAACGATCTAAAATGCTTGAAAATGCTTATTTTAGCAAAACAGCACGTTTTGAGTTTTTTAAACTGCGTTTTAACGCAAAACAGCATAAAAATGACGAAATTTTTATTATTCGTTTTTATTAATATTGCTTCTATTTAAACGATTTCAACGATCTAAAATGCTTGAAAATGCTTTTTTTTAAAACAAAAACAGCAGGTTTTGAGTTTTAATCTGCGTTTTAACGCGAAAACAGCATAAAAAAGACGAAATTTTATTATTCGTTTTTTTTTAATATTGCGTCTATTTGAACGATTTCAACGATCTAAAATGCTTGAAAATGCTTATTTTAGCAAAACAGCACGTTTTGAGCTTTAATCTGCGTTTTTAAAGCGAAAACAGCATAAAAACGACGAAATTTTTATATTCGTTTTTATTTATTGCTTTATTTGAACGATTTCAACGATCTATAATGCTTGAAAATGCTTATTTTAGCAAAACAGCACGTTTTTGAGTTTTAATCTGCGTTTTAACGCGTAAACAGCATAAAAAACGACGAAAATTTTTTATTATCTTCGTTTTTTATTAATATTGCGTCTATTTGAACGATTTCAACGATTCAAAATGCTTGAAAATGCTTTATTTTGAAGCAGTAGCACGTTTTGAGCTTTATTCTGCGTTTAACGCGTAAAAACAGCATAAAACGACGAAATTTTTATTATTCGTTTTTTTATTTTATTGCGTCTATTTGAACGATTTCAACGATCTAAAATGCTTTGAAAATGCTTATTTTAGCAAACAGCACGTTTTGAGCTTTTAATCTGCGTTTTAATCGCGTAAAACAGCATAAAACGACGAATTTTTATTATTCGTTTTATTAATATTGTTTCTATTTGAACGATTTCAACGGATTTAAAATGCTTTGAAAATGCTTATTTTTAGCAAACCAGCATCGTTTTGAGCTTTATTCTGCGTTTTAACGCGTAAAACAGCATAAAAACGACGAAATTTTTATTATTCCGTTTTTATTAATATTGCGTCTATTTGATGATTTCAACGATCTAAAAATGCTTGAAAATGCGCTTATTTTAAAGCAAAACAGCACGTTTTGAACTTTAATCCGCGTTTTAACGCGTAAAACAGCATGTAAAATGACGAATTTTTATTATTCGTTTTTATTAATATTGCTTCTATTTAAACGATTTCGCCTAAACGATCTATAATGCTTGAAAATGCTTATTTTAGCAAAAACAAAGCACGTTTTGAGCTTTAATCTGCGTTTTAACGAGTAAAACAGCATAAAAACGACGAAATTTTATTATTCGTTTTATTAATATTGCGTCTATTTGAAACGATTTCAACGATCTAAAATGCTTGAAAATGCTTATTTTAGCAAAACAGCAATGTTTTGAGCTTTTAATCTGCGTTTTAACGCGTAAAAACAGCATTACAAAATGACGATTTTTTTATTATTCGTTTTTATTAATATTTCTTCTACAAAACATTTCAACGCATCAAAAATGCTTAAAATGCTTTATTTTAGCAAAACAGCATCGTTTTGAGTTTTAATCTGCGTTTTAACGCGTAAAACAGCATAAAAAGGACGAAATTTTGTATTATTCGTTTTTATTAATATTGTTTTGTATTTAAACGATTTCAATGACTCCAAAATGCTGAAAATGGCTTTAGCAAAACAGCACGTTTTGAGCTTAATCTGCGTTTTAACTCGTAAACCGCATAAAAAACGACGAATTTTTATTATTCGTTTTTATTAATATTGCGTCTATTTGAACGATTTCAACGATCTAAAATATTTTAAAATGCTTATTTTAAAGCAAACAGCGCTGAAGTTTTGAATCTGCGTTTTTAACGCGTAAAACAGCATAAAACGACGAAAATTTTATTATTCGTTTTTATTAATATTGCGTCTATTTGAACGATTTCAACGATCTAAATGCTTGAAATGCTTATTTTAGCAAAATCAGCACGTTTTGAGCTTTAATCTGCGTTTTAACGCGTAAACATAAAAACGACGAATTTTTTATTATTCGTTTTTATTAATATTGCTTCTATTTGAACGATTTCAACGATCTAAAAGCTTGAAAATGCTTATTTTAGCAAGCAAAACAGCAATGTTTTAAATTTACCGTTTCAATGCAAACAGTACAAAACTACTGTGAAATTTTTATTATCTTCGTTTTTATTAATAATATTGCGTCTATTTTGAACGATTTCAACGATCTAAAATGCTTGAAAATGCTTATTTTAGCAAAACAGCACGTGTTTTGAGCTTTTAATCTGCGTTTTAACGCGTAAAATGTACCATAAAAACGACGAATTTTTTTATTATTCGTTTTTATTAATATTGCTTCTATTTTGAACGATTTCAACGATCTAGAATGCTTGAAAATGCTTATTTTAGCAAAACAGCACGTTTTGAACTTAATCTCGCGTTTGAACGCGTAAAACAGCATAAAAACGACGAAATTTTTATTATTCGTTTTTATTAATATTGCTTCTATTTGAACGATTTCAACGATCTAAAATGCTTGAAAATGCTTATTTTAGCGAAAACAGCACGTTTTGAGCTTTAATCTTCGTTTTAACGCGTAAACAGCATAAAATACGAATTTTTTATTATTCGTTTTTATTAATATTGCTTCTTATTTGAACGATTTCAACGATTCAAAAAATGCTTGAAAATGCTTATTTTAGCGAAACAGCACGTTTTATTTTAATCTGTTTTAACGCGTAAAACAGCATAAAAACGACGAAATTTCTTTTATTATTCGTTTTTATTAATATTGCGTCTTATTTGAACGATTTCAACGATCTAAAAATGCTTGAAAATGCTTATTTTAGCAAACAGCACGTTTTGAGTTTTATTCTGCGTTTTAACGCGTAAAACAGCATGTAAAAAACGACGAAATTTTATTATTCGTTTTTATTTTTTATTGGTGCTCATTTAACGGATTTCGCAATGGAGTCTGCCGCGAAAAATGCTTATTTTAGCAAAAAACAGCACGTTTTGAGCTTTAATCTGCGTTTAACGTAAAACAGCATAAAAACGACGAATTTTTATTATTCGTTTTTATTAATATTGCTTCTATTTGAACGATTTCAACGATTTAAAAATGCTTGAAAATGCTTATTTAGCAAACCAGCACGTTTTTGGTTTTTATTCTGCGTTTTAACGCGTGAAAAACAAAAGCATGTAAAAAATTTTGTCAGCCTTTTGCTATCGCTTTTGTTAATATGCGCCTATTTACGATTTCAACGATCTTAAAAATGCTTGAAAATGCTTATTTTAGCAAAACAGCACGTTTTGAACTTTAATCTGCGTTTTAACGCGTAAAAACAGCATAAAAAAATGACGAATTTTTATTATTCGTTTTTTATTAATATTGTTTGCCAAAACGATTTCAACGATCTATAATGCTTTTGAAAATGCTTTATTTTAGCAAAACAGCACGTTTTGAGCTTTAATCTGCGTTTTAACGAGTAAAACAGCATAAAAACGACGAAATTCTTTTATTATTCGTTTTTATTAATATTGCGTCTATTTGAACGATTTCAACGATCTAAAAATGCTTGAAAATGTTTATTTTAGCAAAAACAGCATCGTTTTGAGCTTTAATCTGCGTTTTAACGCGCGTAAAACAGCATAAAAAATGACGATTTTTTATTATTCGTTTTTTATTAATATTTCTTCTATTTAAACGTGATTTCAACGATTCAAAAAATGGCTTGAAAATGCTTTATTTTAGCAAAACAGCACGTTTTGAGCTTTAATCTGCGTTTTAACGCGTGCAAAACAGCATAAAAGGACGAAATTTTTATTATTCGTTTTTATTAATACTGCTGTTTCTATTTAAACGATTTCAACGATCTAAAAATGCTTGAAAATGCTTTTATTTTAGCAAAACAGCACGTTTTGAGCTTTCTTTAATCTGCGTTTTAACTGTAAAACCGCATAAAAACGACGAATTTTTATTATTCGTTTTTATTAATATTGCGTCTATTTGAAACGATTTCAATGATCTAAAAATGCTTTAAAATGCTTATTTTACAAAAACAGCACGTTTTGAGCTTTCTAACGCGTTTTAACGCGTAAAAACAGCATAAAAACGACGAAATTTTTATTATTCGTTTTTATTAATATTGCGTCTATTTTGAACGATTTCAACGGATCTAAAATGCTTGAAAATGCTTATTTTAGCAAAACAGCAATGTTTTGGAGCTTTAATCTGCGTTTTTAAGGCGTAAAATGGTGCTATGTCATTTAAATTTTTTACAGTCTGGTTTTTATTAATATTGCTTCTTATTTGAACGTGATTTCAACGATCTAAAAGCTTGAAAATGTTTTATTTGTGCTGTTTAAAGCACGTTTTGAACTTTAATCTGCGTTTTAACGCGTAAAACAGCATAAAACGACGAAATTTTATTATTCGTTTTTATTAATATTGCGTCTATTTGAACGATTTCACCCGATCTGGTACCGCTTGAAAATGCTTTTATTTTAGCAAAAACAACAGCATCGTTTTGAGTGCTTTAATCTGCGTTTTACCCGCGTAAACAGCATAAAAACGACGAATTTTTTTATTATTTGTTTTTATTAATATTGCTTCTATTTGAACGATTTCCCAACGATCTAAAATGCTTGAAAATGCTTATTTTAGCAAAACAGCACGTTTTGAACTTTAATCTGCGTTTAGCGTAAACAGCATAAAAACGACGAAATTTTATTATTCGTTTTTATTAATATTGCGTCTATTTGAACGATTTCAACGATCTAAAATGCTTGAAAAAATGCTTATTTTAGCAAAACAGCACGTTTTGAGTTTTAATCTGCGTTTTAACGTAAAAACAGCATAAAAACGACGAATTTTTTATTATTTGTTTTTTATTAATATTGCTTCTATTTGAACGATTTCAACGATCTAAAAATGCTTGAAAATGCTTATTTTAGCAAAACAGCACGTTTGAGCTTTAATCTGGGTTTCTAACGCGTAAAACAGCATAAAAACGACGAATTTTTATTATTATTCGTTTTTATTAATATTGCGTCTATTTGAACGATTTCAACGATCTAAAATGCTTGAAAAATGCTTATTTTAGCAAAACAGCACGTTTTGAGTTTTAATCTGCGTTTTAACGCAAAACAGCATAAAACGATCAAATTTTTATTAATCGCGTTTTTTATTAATATTGCTTCTCTATTTGGAACGATTTCAACGATCTAAAAATGCTGGTGCTTATTTTAAAGCAAAACAGCACGTTTTGAGCTTTTATTCTGCGTTTTAACGCAAACAGCATAAAAACGACGAAATTTATTATTCGTTTTTATTAATATTGCGTCTATTTGAACGATTTCAACGATCTAAAAAATGCTTGAAAATGCTTATATTTTAGCAAAACAGCACGTTTTGAGCTTTAATCAGCGTTTTAACGTGTAAAACAGCACATAAAACCGCGAAATTTTTATTATTCGTTTTTTATTAATATTGCGCTGGTCGGAACGATTTCCCCAACGATCTAAAATGCTTGAAAATGCTTATTTTAGCAAAACAGCACGTTTTGAGCTTTAATCAGCATTTTAACGCGTAAACAGCATAAAAACGACGAAATTTTTATTATTCGTTTTTATTAATATTGCGTCTATTTGAACGATTTCAACGATCTAAAATGCTTGAAATGCTTATTTTAGCAAACAGCACATTTTGAGCTTTAATCTGCGTTTTAATGCGTAAAACAGCATAAAAAACGACGAAGTATTATTCGTTTTATTAATATTGCTCTATTTGAACGATTTCAACGATCTAAAATGCTTGAAAATGCTTATTTTAGCAAAACAGCACGTTTTGAGCTTAACTGCGTTTTTAACGCGTAAACAGCATAAAAAAACGACGAAATTTTTATTATTCGTTTTTTATTAATATTGCGTCTATTTGAACGATTTCAAACGATCTAAAATGCTTTTGAAAATGCATATATTTTAGCAAAACAGCACATTTTGAGCTTTCTTTATTCTGCGTTTTAAAGCGTAAAACAGCATAATAACGACGAAATTTTTATTATTCGTTTTTTATTTTTATTACAAGTCTATTTGAACGATTTCAACGATCTAAAATGCTTGAAATGCTTATTTTAGCAAAACAGCACGTTTTGAGCTTTTAACTGTTAAAACCCGCGAAAAGCATAAAAACGACGAATTTTTTTATTATTCGTTTTTTATTAATATTGCTTCTATTTGAACGATTTCAACGATCTAAAATGCTTGAAAATGCTTATTTTAGCGAAACAGCACGTTTTGAGTTTTAATCTGCGTTTCAACGCGTAAAACAGCATAAAACGACGAAATTTTTATTATTCGTTTTTATTAATATTGCGTCTATTTGAACGATTTCAACGATCTAAAATGCTTGAAAATGCTTATTTTAGCAAAACAGCACGTTTTGAGCTTTATTCTTGCGTTTTTAACGCGTAAAACAGCATAAAAAACGACGAAATTTTTATTATTCGTTTTTATTTTTATTGCGTCTATTTGAACGATTTCAACGATCTAAAATGTTTCTCTTCTAAAATGCTTGAAAAATGCTTATTTTAGCAAAACAGCAGTTTTGAGCTTTAATCTGCGTTTTAACGAGTAAACAGCATAAAACGACGAAATTTTATTACGTTTTATTAATATTGCGTCTATTTGAACGATTTCAACGATCTAAAATGCTTGAAAATGCTTATTTTAGCAAAACAGCACGTTTTGAGCTTAATCTGCGTTTAACGCGTAAAAAGCATAAAATACGATTTTTTTAATCGTTTTATGCTAATAATTTGCTTTTAAACGATTCAACATTAAAAACGATTTTATTATTTTTTTATAAATATTTTCTATTTAACCCTTTTAACGATTTAAAAAGCATTGAAAAGGGAATTTTTTAGCAAAAGCCGTTTTTACTTTAATTTTGCGTTTAACGCGTAAACAGCATGGAAAAAGTTTTTTAAACGTCGTTTTTTATGCTTTAATTTACGTTTCAACGATCAAAAGCTTGAAAATGCTTATTTTAGAAACAGCCGTTTTGAGCTTAATCTGCGTTTTAACGTTAAACGATTAAAAAACGAATTTTATTATGCGTTTTTATTAATAGCTTCTTTTGAACATTTCAACGTCTCAATGCAGGGAAAAAGCTTATTTTAAAGCAAAATTTCATTTTTTTTTAATCTGCGTTTAATTGCGAAACAGCATAAAACGACGAAAATGCTTATTTTATAAACAGCCTTTTTGAAGATTTCAACGATCTTAATGCTTGAAAATGCTTATTTAGCAAAACAGCAATTTTTTATTTTATCTGTTTTATCTGTAAAACAGCATAAAACAACGAATTTTATTATTTGTAATTTTATTATAGCCCATTTCAACGATTTAGATCTAAAATGCTTTAAACGCGTTTAAATTCAGCAAAAACGCGAAGTTTTTAGCTTTTTAATCTGATATTAACGCGTAAACGATTTCAAAAACGAAATTTTTAAAATGCTTTTTTATTAATATTGCGTCATTTGGAGTTTAACGATCTAAAACGCTAAAATGCATAAAAACAGAATTTTTTAGTTTTAATTAATGGTTTATTTGTAACGATGTAACACAAATTTTTTATAATGTTTTATTAATAATCAGCTCTATTTGACGATTTCAACGTCTTAAACGCGTTAAAATGCTATAAAAAACAGCACGTTTTAGTTTATTCTGCTTTTAGCGTAAATCGCATAAAACGACGAAATTTATTTTGAATTTTATTAAAACGCATTTGAGATTTCAATCAGCTTTTAACGCTTGAAAATGCATTTTAAAAAGAAACAGACGTTTTGAGCTTTAATCAGCGTTTTAACGCGTTAAACAGCATAAAAACGACGAAATCTTTATTATTCGTTTTTATTAATATTGCGTCTATTTGAACGATTTCAACGATCTAAAATGCTTGAAAATGCTTATTTTAGCAAAACAGCACGTTTTGAGCTTTAATCGCATTTAACGCGTAAAACAGCATAAAAACGACGAAATTTTTATTATTCGTTTTTATTAATATTGCGTCTATTTGAACGATTTCAACGATCTAAAATGCTTGAAAATGCTTATTTTAGCAAAACAGCACTTTTGAGCTTTAATCTGCGTTTTAACGCGTAAAACAGCATAAAACGACGAAATTTTTATTATTCGTTTTTATTAATATTGCTCTATTTGAACGATTTCAACGATCTAAAATGCTTGAAAATGCTTATTTTAGCAAAACAGCACGTTTTGAGCTTTAATCTGCGTTTTAACGCGTAAAACAGCATAAAAACGACGAAATTTTTATTATTCGTTTTTTATTTTTATTGCGTCTATTTGAACGATTTCAACGATCTAAAATGCTTGAAAATGCTTATTTTAGCAAAACAGCACGTTTTGAGCTTTATTCTGCGTTTTAACGCGTAAAACAGCATAATAACGACGAAATTTTTATTATTCGTTTTTATTTATATTGCGTCTATTTGAACGATTTCAACGATCTAAAATGCTTGAAAATGCTTATTTTAGCAAAACGCACGTTTTGAGCTTTAATTCTGCGTTTTAACGCGTAAAACAGCATAAAAACGACGAAATTTTTATTATTCGTTTTTATTAATATTGCTCTATTTGAACGATTTCAACGATCAAAATGCTTGAAAATGCTTATTTTAGCGAAACAGCACGTTTTGAGCTTTAATCTGCGTTTTAACGCGTAAAACAGCATAAAAACGACGAAATTTTTATTATTCGTTTTTATTAATATTGCGTCTATTTGAACGATTTCCCCAAAGATCTGAAATGCTTTTTAAAATGCTTATTTTAGCAAAAAACCCCACGTTTTTAGCTTTTTTTCTGCGTTTTAACGCGTAAAACAGCATAAAAAAAGACGAAATTTTTATTATTCGTTTTTTTTTTTTTTGCGTCTATTTGAACGGGTTTCAACGATCTAAAATGCTTGAAAATGCTTATTTTAGCAAAACAGCACGTTTTGAGCTTTAATCTGCGTTTTAACGCGTAAAACAGCATAAAAACGACGAATTTTTATTATTCGTTTTTATTAATATTGCTCTATTTTGAACGATTTCAACGATCTAAAATGCTTGAAAATGCTTATTTTAGCAAAACAGCACGTTTTGAGCTTTTTAAACTGCGTTTTAACGCGTAAACAGCATAAAACGACGAAATTTTTATTATTCGTTTTTATTAATATTGCGTCTATTTGAACGATTTCAACGATCTAAAATGCTTGAAAATGCTTATTTTGAAAACAGCACGTTTTGAGCTTTTTAAACTGCATTTAACGCGTAAAACAGCATAAAACGACGAAATTTTTTATTATTCGTTTTTATTAATATTGCGTCTATTTGAACGATTTCAACGATCTAAAATGCTTGAAAATGCTTATTTTAGCAAAACAGCACATTTTGAGCTTTAATCTGCGTTTTAACGCGTAAACAGCATAAAAACGACGAAATTTTTATTATTCGTTTTTATTAATATTGCTTCTATTTGAACGATTTCAACGATCTAAAAATGCTTGAAAATGCTTATTTTAGCAAAACAAGCACGTTTTGAGCTTTAATCTGCGTTTAACGCGTAAAACAGCATAAAAACGACGAAATTTTTATTATTCGTTTTTATTAATATTGCGTCTATTTTTAACGATTTCAACGATCAAAATGCTTGAAAATGCTTATTTTAGCAAAACAGCACATTTTGAGCTTTAATCGCGTTTTAACGCGTAAAACAGCATAAAACGACGAAATTTTATTATTCGTTTTTATTATATTGCGTCTATTTGAACGATTTCAACGATCTAAAATGCTTAATGCTTATTTTGCAAAACAGCACGTTTTGAGCTTTAATCTGCTTTAAACGCGTAAAAGTAAAAACGACGAATTTTATTATCTGTTTTTATTAATATTGCTTCTATTTGAACGATTTCAACGATCTAAATGCTTGAAAATGCTTATTTTAGCAAACAGCACGTTTTGAGTTTTAATCGGTTTTACGCGTAAAACAGCATAAAACGACGAAATTTTATTATTCGTTTTTATTAATATTGGTCTATTTGAACGATTTCAACGATCTAAAATGCTTGAAAATGCTTATTTTAGCAAAACAGCACGTTTTGAGCTTTAATCTGCGTTTTAACGCGTAAAACAGCATAAAACGACGAAATTTTATTATTCGTTTTTATTAATATTGCGTCTATTTGAACGATTTCAACGATCTAAAATGCTTGAAAATGCTTATTTTAGCAAAACAGCACATTTTGAGCTTTATTCTGCGTTTTAACGCGTAAAACAGCATAATAACGACGAAATTTTTATTATTCGTTTTTATTTTTATTGCGTCTATTTGAACGATTTCAACGATCTAAAATGCTTGAAAATGCTTATTTTAGCAAAACAGCACGTTTTGAGCTTTAATCTGCGTTTAAACGCGTAAAACAGCATAAAACGACGAATTTTATTATTCGTTTTATTAATATTGCTTCTATTTGAACGATTTCAACGATCTAAAATGCTTGAAAATGCTTATTTTAGCGAAACAGCACGTTTTGAGCTTTAATCTGCGTTTTAACGCGTAAACAGCATAAAACGCGAAATTTTTATTATTCGTTTTTTTTTAATATTGCGTCTATTTGAACGATTTCAACGATCTAAAATGCTTGAAAATGCTTATTTTAGCAAAACAGCACGTTTTGAGCTTTATTCTGCGTTTTAACGCGTAAAACAGCAAAAACGACGAAATTTTTATTATTCGTTTTTATTTTATTGCGTCTATTTGAACGATTTCAACGATCTAAAATGCTTGAAAATGCTTATTTTTAGCAAAACAGCACGTTTTGAGTTTAATCTGCGTTTTAACGCGTAAAACAGCATAAAAACGACGAAATTTTTATTATTCGTTTTTTATTAATATTGCGTCTATTTGAACGATTTCAACGATCTGAAATGCTTGAAAATGCTTATTTTAGCAAAACCGCACGTTTTGAGTTTTATTCTGCGTTTTAACGCGTAAAACAGCATAAAACGACGAAATTTTTATTATTCGTTTTTTATTTTATTGCGTCTATTTGAACGATTTCAACGATCTAAAATACTTATTTTAGCAAAACAGCACGTTTTGAGCTTTAATTTGCGTTTTAACTCGTAAAACAGCATAAAACGACGAATTTTTATTATTCGTTTTTATTAATATTGCTTCTATTGGAACGATTTCAACGATCTAAAATGCTTGAAAATGCTTATTTTAGCAAAACAGCACGTTTTGAGCTTTAATCTGCGTTTTAACGCGTAAAACAGCATAAAACGACGAAATTTTATTATTCGTTTTTATTTTTATTGCGTCTATTTGAACGATTTCAACGATCTAAAATGCTTGAAAATGCTTATTTTAGCAAAACAGCACGTTTTGAGCTTTAATCTGCGTTTTAACGCGTAAAACAGCATAAAAACGACAAAATTTTTATTATTCGTTTTTATTAATATTGCGTCTATTTGAACGATTTCAACGATCTAAAATGCTTGAAAATGCTTATTTTAGCAAAACAAGCACGTTTGAGTTTTATTCTGCGTTTAACGCGAAACAGCATAAAACGACGAAATTTTTATTATTCGTTTTTTATTAATATTGCGTCTATTTGGCGATTTCAACGATCTAAAATGTTGAAAATTATTTTAAACAAAACAGCACTTTTGAACTTTAATCTGCGTTTTAACGCAAAACACATAAAATGCGAATTTTTTTATTTTGCGTTTTTTATTAATATTGCTTCCCATTTAAACGTTTCAAACGATCTATAATGCGAAATGCTTTTTTGCAAAACAGCACGTTTTGAGCTTTAATCTGCGTTTTAACGCGTAAAACAGCATAAAACGCGAAATTTTTATTATTCGTTTTTATTAATATTGCGTCTATTTGAAAGTTTCAACGTCTAAATGCTTGAAAATGCTATTTTAGCAAAAAAGCACGTTTGAGTTTTAATCTGCGTTTTAACGCGTAAAACAGCATAAAAAGGGACGAAATTTTATTATTCGTTTTTATTAATATTTCTTCTATTTGAACGTTTCAACGAGCTAAAATGCTTGAAAATGTTATTTTAGCAAAAACAGACGTTTTTAGTTTAATCTGCGTTTTAACGCGTAAACAGCATAACGACGAATTTTATTATTCGTTTTTTATTAATATTGGGCTATTTGAACGATTTCAACGATCTAAAAAAGCTTTAAATACTTATTTTAGCAAACAGCACGTTTGAGAAATCGCGTTTTAACGCGTAAAACACTAAAAGCGAAAATTTTTATTGTTTTTATTAATTGCGTCTTTTGAACTTAACGATCTAAAATGTAAAATGCTTATTTTAAAAACAGCACGTTTTGAGCTTTTTAATCCGTTTTAACGCGTAAAACAGCATAAAAACGACGAATTTTTATTATTCGTTTTATTAATATTGTTCTATTTGAACGATTCGCGATCTAAAATCTTAAATGTTTTTTAGCAAAACAGCACGTTTTGAACTTTAATCTGCGTTTTAAAAGGGGAAAAACATAAAAACGACGAAATTTTTTATTATTCGTTTTATTAATATGCGCTATTTGAACGATTTCAACGATCTAAATGCTTGAAAATGATTATTTTGCAAAACAGCACGTTTTGAGCTTAATCTGCGTTTTAACGCGTAAAACAAACAATAAACAAATTTCTTTTTTTATTCGTTTTTAATATTCTTCTATTTGAACGATTTCCGATTAAAATGCTTGAAAATCTTATTTTAGCAAAACAGCACGTTTTGAGCTTTATTCTGCGTTTTAACGCGTAAAACAGCATAAAAACGACGAAATTTTTATTATTCGTTTTTTATTAATATTGCTTCTATTTGAACGATTTCAACGATCAAAGAAAATGCTTTTTTTTTAGCAAAACGGGATTTTGAGTTTTTTTCTGCGTTTTAACCGCGTAAAAAAGCATAAAAAAGACGAAATTTTTTTTATTCGTTTTTTTTAATATTGCGTTTTTGAACGGTTTTAATGATCTAAATGCTTGAAAATGCTTATTTTGGGGAAAACAGCACGTTTTTAGTTTTAATCTGCGTTTTAACGCGTAAAAAAGCATAAAAACGACGAAATTTTTTTTATTCGTTTTTTTTAATATTGCCCTCTATTTGAAACATTTTAACGATCTAAAAAAGTTGAAAATGCTTTTTTTTAGCAAAACAGCACGTTTTTAGGGGAATCTGCGTTTTAACGCGTAAAAACAACATAAAAAAGACGAAATTTTTTATTCGTTTTTTTTTAATATTGTTTTTATTTGAACGATTTCAACGATCTATAATGCTTGAAAATGCTTATTTTGAAAAAAAAGCACGTTTTGAGTTTTTAAACTGCGTTTTAAAGCGTAAAACAAAACGTAAAACGACGACATTTTTTTTTATTCGTTTTTTTTTAATATTGCGTCTATTTGAACGATTTCCCCGATCTAAAAATTTTAAAACCTTTTTTTTAGCAAAACAGCACGTTTTGAGCTTTTTTTCTGCGTTTTAAGCGTAAAACCCCATAATAACGACGAATTTTTTTTTATTCGTTTTTATTAATATTGCTTCTATTTTTAAAAGATTTCAACGATCTAAAATGCTTGAAAATGCTTATTTTAGCGAAACAGCACGTTTTGAGCTTTAATCTGCGTTTTAACGCGTAAAACAAAATAAAAACGACAAAGGGGAATTATTCGTTTTTTTTAATTTGCCTTTTTTGAACGGGTTTCAACGTCTAAAAAAGCTTGAAAATGCCTTTTTTTTAGCAAAAAAAGCACGTTTTTGGGTTTTTTTCTGCGTTTTAACGCGGAAAACAGCATAAAACGACGAAATTTTTTTATTTTTTATTTTTTTTGCGTCTATTTTTAACATTTCAACGACCTTTGAAAATGGGTTATTTTAAACAAAAAGCAAGTTTCCCTTTTTCCCGCGTTTTAACGCGTAAAAAAACCATAAAAAAGACGAATTTTTTTTTATTGGCCCTTTTTGCTTCTATTTGAAAGGTTTCAACGATTTAAAATGCTTGAAAAAAGCTTATTTTTTGGGAAAACAGCACGTTTTTAGCTTTTTTTCTGCGTTTTAACGCGTAAAACAACATAAAAAAGACGAAATTTTTTTTTTCGTTTTTATTAATATTGCTCTATTTGAGCGATTTCAACGATCCAAAAAAGCTTGAAAATGCTTATTTTTGGGAAAACAGCACGTTTTGAACTTTAATCTGCGTTTTAACGCGTAAAAAAACATAAAAAAGACGAATTTTTAAATTTTTCGTTTTTTTTTTAATATTGCTTCTATTTAAAAAGATTTCAACGATCTATAATGCTTGAAAATGCTTTTTTTTAGCAAAACAGCACGTT
>NW_027047359.1:0-15493 GCF_025399875.1 Dalotia coriaria
TTTGAGCTTTAATCTGCGTTTTAACGGTAAAACAAAACATAAAAAAAGACGAATTTTTATTATTCGTTTTTTTTAATATTGCTTCTATTTGGGAAAGATTTCAACGATCTAAAATGCTTGAAAAAGCTTTTTTTTTAGCAAAACAGCATCGTTTTGGGGTTTTTTTCTGCGTTTTAACGGTAAAACAGCATAAAAACGACGAAATTTTTATTTTTCATTTTTTTTTAATATTGGTCTATTTTTAACGATTTCAAAGATCTAAAATGCTTTTAAAAAGCTTATTTTAGCAAAAAAAACACGTTTTGAGCTTTAATCTGCTTTTTAAAGCGTAAAACAAAATTTTAAAAAAAGACGAATTTTTATTATTCGTTTTTTAATTTAAAATTGCTTCTATTTAAACGATTTCAACGATCTAAAAAAGCTGGAAAAAAGCTTTTTTTTTAGCAAAAAAAGCACGTTTTCAACTTTAATCTGCGTTCTAACGCGTAAAAAAAAGAAAAAACGACGAAATTTTTTTTTTCGTTTTTATTAATATTGCTTCTATTTGAACGATTTCAACGATCTAAAAAAGTTTTAAAATGCTTATTTTAGCAAAACAGCACGTTTTGAGTTTTTAAACTGCGTTTTAACGCGTAAAAAAAAGCATAAAAAAAGACGAATTTTTTATTATTCGTTTTTATTAATATTGCTTTCTATTTAAAAAGATTTCAACGATCTAAAAAAAGTTTTAAAATGTTTTATTTTAGCAAAACGCCCTTTTGAGTTTTTAAACTGCGTTTTAACGCGTAAAACAAAACATAAAAACGACGAATTTTTTTTATTCCCTTTTTTTTTAATATTCTTCTATTTGAACGATTTCAACGATCTAAAAAAGCTTTGAAAAAGCTTTTTTTTTTAGCAAAAAAAGCACGTTTTGAGCTTTATTTCCCGCGTTTTAACCCCGTAAAACAAACATAAAAACGGGCGAAATTTTTATTATTCGTTTTTTTTTAATATTGCGTCTATTTGAAAAGATTTCAACGATCCCAAAAAAGCCTGGGGAAAAAGCATTTTGCAAAAAAAAGCACGTTTTGAGTTTTTAAACTGCGTTTTTAAAGCGTAAAAAAGCATAAAAAAAGACGAATTTTTTTTTATTCGTTTTTTTAAAAATTGCTTTCTATTTAAAAAGATTTCAACCCATCTAAAAAAGCTTGAAAATGCTTATTTTTGCAAAAACAGCACGTTTTTTAGTTTTTAAACTGCGTTTTAACGCGTAAAAAAAACATAAAAAAAAGGGCGAAATTTTTATTATTCGTTTTTTTTTAATATTTTTCTATTTGAACGTTTTAACGATCTAAAATGCTTGAAAAAAGCTTTTTTTTTAGCAAAACAGCACGTTTTGAGTTAAAACCGGGTTTTACGGGGGAAAAAAAGCATAAAAAACAAAAATTTTTTTTTATTCGTTTTTTTTTAATATTGCGTCTATTTGAACGATTTCAACGATTTTAAAATGCTTGAAAATGCTTATTTTAAAGGGAAAAAAGCACGTTTTGAGCTTTAATCTGCGTTTTTTAAACGTAAAAACAGCATAAAACGACAAAATTTTTATTATTCGTTTTTTTTTAATATTGCGTCTATTTGAAAAGATTTCAACGATCTAAAATGCTTGAAAATGCTTATTTTAGCAAAACAGCACGTTTTGGGGCTTTATTCTGCGTTTTAACGCGTCCCGCATAAAAAAAAGACGAAATTTTTTTTACCCTTTTTTTTTTATTGCGTCTATTTGAACGATTTCAACGATCTAAAAAAGCTTGAAAATGTTTTTTTTGCAAAACAGCACGTTTTTAGTTTTAACTGCGTTTTTAAAGGGGTAAAAAAGCATAAAAAAAGACGAATTTTTTTTTATTCGTTTTTATTAATATTGCGTCTATTTGAACGATTTCAACGATTTTAAAAAAGCTTGAAAAAAGCTTTTTTTTTGGGAAAAAAAGCACGTTTTGAGCTTTAATCCGCGTTTTAACGCGTAAAACAGCTTAAAAATGACGAATTTTTTTTATTCCTTTTTTTTTAATATTCTTTATTTAAACGATTTCAACGATCTAAAAAAGCTTGAAAAAAGCATATTTTAAAACAAAACAGCACGTTTTGAGCTTTTAAACTGCGTTTTAACGGGGCGTAAAAAAAGCATAAAAAAAGACGAATTTTTTTTTTATTCGTTTTTATTAATATTGCTTCTATTTGAACGATTTCAACGATTAAAATGCTTGAAAATGCTTTTTTTTTAAAAAAAACAGCACGTTTTGAGGGTTTTTTTCTGCGTTTTAACGCGTAAAACAGCATAAAAAAGACGAAATTTTTTTATTCGTTTTTTTTTAATATTGCGTCTATTTGAACGATTTCAACGATCTAAAAAGCTTGTAAATGCTTTTTTTTAGCAAAAAAAGCACGTTTTATTTTTAAACTGCGTTTAACGCGTAAAAACAGCATAAAAAAGACGAATTTTTTTTTTATTCGTTTTTATTAATATTGTTTTTATTTAAACGATTTTAAAAGATCTTAAAAATTTCTTGAAAATTTTATTTTACAAAACAGCACGTTTTGAGTTTTAATCTGCGTTTTTAAAGCGTAAAACAGCATAAAACGACGAAACCCCTTTTTTTTATTCGTTTTTTAATTTGTTTCTATTTGAACGGTTTCAACGATCTAAAATGCTTGAAAATGCTTATTTTAAAACAAAACAGCACGTTTTTAGCTTTAATCTGCGTTTTTTCGGGGTAAAACAGCATTAAAAAAGACAAAATTTTTATTATTCGTTTTTTTAATATTGCGTCTATTTTTAATGATTTCAACGATCTAAAATGCTTGAAAAAGCTTTTTTAGCAAACAGCACGTTTTTTAGCTTTAATCTGCGTTTTAACGCGTAAAAAAAGCATAAAAAAGACGAAATTTTTTTTATTCCCTTTTTATTAATATTGTTTATTTTTAACGCTTTCAACGATCTAAAATGCTTGAAAATGCTTATTTAGCAAAACAGCACGTTTTGAGTTTTAAACCGCGTTTTTAGCTGAAAAAACATAAGAATGACAAAAAATTTTTTAAATTTGTTTTATTAATATTGCGTCTATTTGGGAAGATTTTAACGATCTAAAAAGCTTGGAAAAAAGCTTATTTTAGCAAAAAAAGCACCCTTTTGAGTTTTTTTCTGCGTTTTTAACCAAAACAGCATAAAAAAAGACGAAATTTTTATTATTCCCTTTTTTTTTTTATTGCGTCTATTTGAACGATTTCAACGATCTAAAATGCCTTTTAAAAGCTTATTTTTGGGAAAAAAGCACGTTTTTTAGTTTTTAAACTGCGGTTTTTAAAGCGTAAAAAAGCATAAAAAAGACGAATTTTTTTTTTATTCGTTTTTTTTTAATATTGCGTCTATTTTAACGATTTCAACGATTTTAAAAAGCTTGAAAAAGCTTATTTTAAAACAAAAAGGGAAAGTTTTTAGTTTTTAAACTGCGTTTTTAAAGCGTAAAACAGCATAAAAACGACGAAATTTTTTTTTTATTCGTTTTTTTTTAATATTGCTTCTTTTTTGGGAAAGATTTCAACGGGTCTAAAAAAGCTTTTTAAAATGCTTATTTTAGCAAAACAGCACGTTTTGAGTTTTTAACGGTTTTACGGGGTAAAAAAAGCATAAAAAAAGACAAAATTTTTATTTTCCCTTTTTTAAAAATTGCGTCTATTTTAACGATTTCAACGATCTAAAAAGCTTGAAAATGCTTTTTTTTAGCAAAACAAAAAGTTTTGAGTTTTAATCTGCGTTTTAACGGGGTAAAAAAAGCATAAAAAAAACGAAATTTTTATTATTGTTTTTTTTTTTTATTGCGTCTATTTGAACGATTTCAAAACCCCCAAAATTTGAAAATGCTTTTTTTGGGAAAACAGCACGTTTTTTAGTTTTAAAACTGCGTTTTTAAAGCGTAAAACAGCATAAAAAAGGGGAAAATTTTTTTTATTCCGTTTTTATTATTATTTTCGTCTATTTAAAAGATTTCAACGATCTAAAAAAGCTTTTAAAATGCTTTTTTTAAAACAAAACAGCACGTTTTGGGTTTTTTAAACTGCTTTTTAAAGCGTAAAAAAAAGCATGAAAAAAGACGAATTTTTTTTTATTCGTTTTTTTTTAATATTGCGGCCTATTTGAACGATTTCAACGATCTAAAATGCTTGAAAAAAGTTTTTTTTAGCAAAACATCACGTTTTGAGTTTAATCTGCGTTTTTAAAGCGTAAAAAAAGCATAAAATGACGAATTTTTTTTTTATTCGTTTTATATTAATATTGCTTCTATTTAAACGATTTCAACGATTAAAATCTTGAAAATGCTTATTTTGAAAACAGCACGTTTTGAGTTTAATCTGCGTTTTAACGCGTAAAAAAGCATAAAACAGAAATTTTTATTATTTGTTTTTTTTAATATTGCTTCTATTTGAACGATTTCAACGATCTAAAATGCTTGAAAATGCTTATTTTAAAAAAAGCACGTTTTTAGCTTTTAAACTGCGTTTTTAAAGCGTAAAAAAGCTAAAACTACGAATTTTTATTATTCGTTTTTATTATATTTCGTCTATTTGAACGATTTCAACGATCTAAAAAGTTGAAAATGCTTATTTTTAAAAAAACAGCATTTTTTAGTTTTAATCTGCGTTTTTAAAGCGTAAAACAGCAAAAAAAGACGAATTTTTATTATTCGTTTTTCAAATATTGCTTCTATTTAAACGATTTCAACGATCTAAAAAAGCTTTAAAATGCTTATTTTTGCAAAACAGCCCTTTTGAGCTTTAATCTGCGTTTTAACCCTAAAACACATAAAACGAAAATTTTTTTATTCGTTTTTGTTAATATTGTTTTTTGAACGATTTCCGATCTAAAATGCGAAAATTTATTTTTTAAAACAGCACGTTTTGAGTTTATTCTGCGTTTTAACGCGTAAAACGATAAAACAGAAATTTTTTTTATTCGTTTTTTTTTATTGCGTCATTTGGATTTCAACGATCTAAAATGCTTTAAAATGCTTATTTTAGCAAAAACAGCACGTTTTTAGTTTAATCTGCGTTTTTAAAGCGTAAAAACAGCATAAAATCGAATTTTTATTATTCGTTTTTATTAATATTGCTTCTATTTAAACGATTTCAACGGGTCTAAAATGCTTGAAAATGTTATTTTAGCAAAACAGCACGTTTGAGTTTAATCTGCGTTTTAACGCGTAAAAAAAGCATAAAACGACGAAAATTTTTTTTATTCGTTTTTTTAATTTGTTCTATTTGAACGATTTCAAAATCTAAAATGCTTGAAAATGCTTATTTTAGCAAAAAAGCACGTTTTGAGTTTTTAAATTTCGTTTTTTCGCCAAAACAGCATAAAAAAGACAAAATTTTTTTTTATTCGTTTTTATTAATATTGCGTCTATTTGAACGATTTCAACGATCTAAAATGTTTGAAAATGCTTATTTTAGCAAAACAGCACGTTTTGAGCTTTATTCTGCGTTTTAACGCGAAAACAGCTAAAAAAACGAAAATTTTTTTTATTATTCGTTTTTATTTTTTTTGCGTCTATTTGAACGATTTCAACGATCTAAAATGCTTAAAAAAAGCTTATTTTAGCAAAAAAGATTTTGAGTTTTAATCTGCGTTTTAACGCGTAAAACAGCATAAAACGACAATTTTTATTATTCGTTTTTTTTTAATATTGCGTCTATTTGAACGATTTCAACGATATAAAATGCTTGAAAATGCTTATTTTAACAAAACAGCACGTTTTATTTAATCTGCGTTTTAACGCGTAAAAAAAAAAATGACGAATTTTTTTATTCGTTTTTATTAATATTGCTTCTATTTAAAAAAATTTCAACGATCTAATATGCTTGAAAATGCTTATTTTAGCAAAACAGCACGTTTTGGTTTAATCTGCGTTTTTAAAGCGTAAAACAGCATAAAAAAAGACGAATTTTTATTATTCGTTTTTTTTAATATTGTTCTATTCAAACGATTTCAACGATCTAAAAAAGCTTGAAAATGCTTATTTTAGCAAAACAGCACGTTTTGAGTTTTTTTCTGCGTTTTAACGCGTAAAACAACATAAAACGACAAAATTTTTATTATTCGTTTTTTTATTAATATTGCGTCTATTTGAACGATTTCAACGATCTAAAATGCTTGAAATGCTTATTTTAGCAAAACAGCGTTTGAGAGCTTTTATTCTGCGTTTTAACGCGTAAAGCAGCATAAAACGACGAAATTTTTATTATTCGTTTTTTATTTTTTATTGCGTCTGTTGAACGATTTTCAGCGATCTAAAATGCTTGAAAATGCTTATTTTAGCAAAACAGCACGTTTTGAGCTTTTAATCTGCGTTTTAACGCGTAAAACAGCATAAAACTACGAATTTTTATTATTCGTTTTTTATTAATATTGCGTCTATTTGAACGATTTCAACGATCACAAAATGCTTGAAAATGCTTATTTTAACAAAACAGCACGTTTTGAGTTTTTAATCTGCGTTTTTAACGCGTAAAACAGCAAAAATGACGAATTTTTTATTATTCGTTTTCATTAATATTTGCTTCTATTTAAACGATTTCAACGATCTAAAATGCTTGAAAGTACTTATTTTAGCAAAACAGCACGTTTAGAGCTTTAATCGCCGTTTTAACGCGTAAACCAGCTTATAAAGCAATTTTTTATTATTCGTTTTGTTAATATTGCTTCTATTTGAGTGATTTCAACGATCCTAAAATGCTTGAAAATGCTTATTTTAGCAAAACAGCACGTTTGAGCTTTATTCTGCGTTTTTTAACGCGTAAAACAGCATAAAACGACGAAATTTTTATTATTCGTTTTTATTAATGTGCGTCTATTTGAACGATTTCAACGATCTAAAAAATGTGGAAAATGCTTATTTACAGCAAAACAGCACGTTTTGAGCTTTTAATCTGCGTTTTAACGCGTAAAACAACATAAAAATGACGAATTATTTATTATTCGTTTTTTATTAATATTGCTTCTATTTAAACGATTTCAACGATCTAAAATGCTTGAAAATGCTTGTACAGCAAAACAGCACGTTTTGAGCTTTAATCTGCGTTTTAACGCGTAAACAGCATAAAACGACGAAATTTTATTATTCGTTTTTTATTAATATTGCTTTTATTTGAACGATTTCAACGATCTAAAATGCTTGAAAATGTATTTTAGCAAAACAGCACGTTTTGAGCTTTAATCTGCGTTTTTACGCGTAAAACAACATAAAACGACAAAATTTTATTATTCGTTTTTATTAATATTGCGTCTATTTGAACGATTTCAACGTTCTAAAATGTTTGAAAATGCTTATTTTTAGCAAACAACGTTTTTGAGCTTTATTCTGCGTTTTAACGCGAAAAACAGCATAAAACGACAAAAATTTTTTATTATTCGTTTTTTATTTTTTATTGCGCGTCTATTTGAACGATTTCAACGATCTAAAATGCTTAAAATGCTTATTTTAGCAAAACAGCACGTTTTGAGCTTTAATCTGCGTTTTACCGCGTAAAGAGCAGCATAAGAACGACAGGTACATTATTCGTTTTATTAATGTGCGTCTATTTGAACGATTTCAACGATATAAAATGCTTGAAAATGCTTATTTTTAACAAAACAGCACGTTTTGAGCACAATCTGCGTTTAACGCGTAAAACAACAAAATGACGAATTTACGCAGTATTCGTTTTTTATTAATATTGCTTCTATTTAAACGATTTCAACGATCAAATATGCTTGAAAATGCTTATTTTAGCAAAACAGCGTTTTGAGCTTTTAATCTGCGTTTTTAACGCGTAAAAGGCAACATAAAAACGAGATTTTTATTATTCGTTTTTATTAATATTGCTTCTATTCAAACGATTTCAACGTCTAAAATGCTTGAAAATGCTTATTTTAGCAAAACAGCACGTTTGAGCTTTTATTCTGCGTTTTAACGCGTAAAACAGCACTTATAAAAACGACGAAATTTTTATTATTCGTTTTTATTAATATTGCTTCTATTTGAACGATTTCAACGATCTAAATGCTTGAAAATGCTTATTTTAACAGCAAAACAGCACGTTTTGAGCTTTTGTTATTCTGCGTTTTAACGCGTAAAACAACATAAAAACGACGAAAATTTTTGTTATTCGTTTTTTATTAATATTGCGTCTATTTGAACGATTTCAACGATCTAAAATGCTTGAAAATGTATTTTATAAAACAGCGTTTTGAGCTTTTAATCTGCGTTTAACGCGTAAAACAACATAAAAATGAATTTTTTATTATTCGTTTTTTATAATATTGCTTCTATTTAAACGATTTCAACGATCTAAAATGCTTGAAAATGCTTATTTTAGCAAAACAGCACGTTTTGAGCTTTAATCTGCGTTTTAACGCGTAAAACAGCATAAGAACGACGAATTTTTTATTATTCGTTTTATTAATATTGCGTCTATTTGAACGATTTCAACGATATAAAATGCTTGAAAATGCTTATTTTAACAAAACAGCACGTTTTGAGGCTTTAATCTGCGTTTTAACGCGTAAAAACAGCAAAATGACGAATTTTTTATTATTCGTTTTATTAATATTGCTTCTATTTAAACGATTTTCAACGATCTAAAAATGCTTGAAAATGCTTATTTTAGCAAGACAGCACGTTTGAGCTTTAATCTGCGTTTTAACGCGTAAAACAGCATAAAAACGACGAAATTTTAGTATTCGTTTTTATTAATATTGCTTCTATTTGAACGATTTCAACGATCTAAAATGCTTGAAAATGCTTATTTTAGCAAAACAGCACACGTTTCGTAACATAAAACGACAAAATTTTTATTATTCGTTTTTATTAATATTGCGTCTATTTGAACGATTTCAACGATCTAAAAATGCTTGAAAATGCTTATTTTAGCAAAACAGCACGTTTTGAAGGCTTTATTCTGCGTTTTTAACGCGTAAAACAGCATAAAAACGACGAAATTTTATTATTCGTTTTTATTTTATTGCGTCTATTTGAACGATTTCAACGATCTAAAATGCTTGAAAATGCTTATTTTAGCAAAACAGCACGTTTTGAGCTTTATTCTGCGTTTTAACGCGTAAAAACAGCATAAAACGACGAATTTTTTATTATTCGTTTTTTATTAATATTACGTCTATTTGAACGATTTCAACGATCTAAAATGCTTGAAAATGCTTATTTTAGCAAAACAGCACGTTTTGAGCTTTAATCTGCTGCGTTTTAACGCGTAAAACAACATAAAACGACGAAATTTTATTATTCGTTTTTATTAATATTGGCCTATTTGAACGATTTCAACGATCTAAAATGCTTGAAAATGCTTATTTTAGCAAAACAGCACGTTTGAGCTTTTAATCATGCACGTTTTTACGCGCAAAACAGCATAAAACGACAAAATTTTTATTATTCGTTTTTATTAATATTGCGTCTATTTGAAAGACGATTTCAACGTCTAAAATGCTTGAAAATGCTTGTTTAGCAAAACAGCACGTTTGAGCTTTTATTCTGCGTTTTTTAACTGCGTAAAACAGCATAAAACGGCCGAAATTTTTATTATTCGTTTTTTTATTTTTTATTGCGTCTATTTGAACGATTTCAAGGATCTAAAATGCTTGAAAATGCTTATTTTAACAAAACCAGCACGTTTTGAGCTTTAATCTGCGTTTTAACGCGTAAAACAGCATAAAACATTGAATTTTTTTTATTATTCGTTTTTTATTAATATTGCGTCTATTTGAACGATTTCAACGATCTAAAATGCTTGAAAATGCTTATTTTGTAAAACAGCACGTTTTGAGCTTTTAATCTGCGTTTTTTACGCGTAAACAACATAAAACGACAAAATTTTTATTATTCGTTTTTATTAATATTGCTTTTATTTAAACGGTGATTTCAGCGATCTAAAATGGCGAAAATGCTTATTTTAGCAAAACAGCGTTTTGAGCTTTAATCTGCGTTTTTGGAGGTCTAAAATGCTTGAAAATGCTTATTTTAGCAAAACAGCATGTTTTGAGGCTTTATTCTAACGTTTTAACGCGTAAAACAACATAAAAACGACGAAATTTTTGTTATTCGTTTTTTATTAATGCGTCTATTTGAACGATTTCAACGATCTAAAATGCTTGAAAATGCTTATTTTAGCAAAACAGCACGTTTTGAGCTTTTAATCTGCGTTTTAACGCGTAAAACAGCATAAAATAGATTTTTATTATTCGTTTTTTTTATTAATATTATTGCTTCTATTTAAACGATTTCAACGATCGCAAATGCTTGAAAATGCTTATTTTAGCCAAAACAGCACGTTTTGAGCTTTAATCTGCGTTTTTAACGCGTAAAACAACATAAAGAAACGACAGAAATTTTTATTATTCGTTTTTTATTAATATTGCTTCTATTTGAACGATTTCAACGATCTAAAATGCTTGAGAATGCTTATTTTAGCAAAACAGCACGTTTGAGCTTTAATCTGCGTTTTACCCTAAAACAACATAAAACGACAAAATTTTTATTATTCGTTTTTTATTAATATTGCGTCTATTTGAAACGATTTCAACGATCTAAAATGCTTGAAAAAAGCTTATTATAAAAAACAGCACGGGTTTTTAGGGGTTTTTTTCTGCGTTTTTTAAAGCGTAAAACAACTTTTTAAAAAAGACGAAAATTTTATTATTCGTTTTTTTTTTTTATTGCGTCTATTTGAACGATTTTTAAAGATCTAAAATGCTTCAAAATGCTTATTTTAGCAAAACAGCACGTTTTTTAGCAATCTCGTTTTAACGCGTAAAAAAACATAAAAAAGACGACTTTTTTTTTTCGTTTTTTTTAATTTGCGTCCCTTTTTAACCCATTTTTAACGATCAAAATGCATGAAAATCTTATTTTTAAAAAACAGCCCTTTTGAGCTTTAATTCTGCGTTTTAACGCGTAAAACATAAAACGACGAATTTTTTTTTATTCGTTTTTTTTTTTAATTTTTTCTTCTATTTGAACGATTTCAACGATCTAAAAACTTGAAAATGCTTATTTTGGGAAAAAAAACATTTTTTAGCTTTTTTTCACCCTTTTAACGCGTAAAAACATAAAAAAGACGGGGGTTTTTTTTATTCGTTTTTTTTTTAATAATTTTCCCTCTTTTGAACGGTTTTAACGATCCAAAAAGGGGAAAATGCTTATTTTAAACAAAACAGGCCCTTTTTAGCTTTTTAAACTTTCGTTTTAACACGTAAAAAAAGCATAAAAAAGACGAATTTTTATTATTCGTTTTTTATTAATATTGCTTCTATTTAAACGATTTTCCCAAAGATCTAAAATGCTTGAAAATGCTTATTTTAACAAAACAGCACGTTTTGAGCTTTTTAAACTGCCCTTTTTTAAAGCGTAAAACAGCATAAAACGACGAAATTTTTATTATTCGTTTTTTTTATAATTGCTTCTATTTGAACGGCGGGGGTTTTTGGGAAACGCGTTTTTAAAAAAAAAAAAAAAAAACGACAACATTTTTATTATTCGCTTTTTTTTAATATTGCGTCTTTTGAACGGTTTTAACGATCTAAAATGCTTGAAAATGCTTATTTTAGCAAAACGCAACTTTTGAGCTTTATTCTGCGTTTTAACGCGTAAAACGCATAAAAACGACGAATTTTTATTATTCGTTTTTATTTTATTGCGTCTTTTGAACGTTCCAACAATGCTGAAACTTGAATTATTTATAGCAAACAGCACGTTTTGAGCTTTAATTCTGGTTTTAACGCGTAAAACAGCATAAAAACGACGAATTTTTATTATTCGTTTTATTAATATTGCGTCTATTTGAACGTTTCAACGATCATAAAATGTAGAAAATGCTTTATTAGCAAAACAGCACGTTTTGAGCTTTAATCTGCGTTTTTAACGCGTAAAAAGCATTAAAACGACGAAATTTATTCTATTCGTTTTTATTTATTGCGTCTATTTGAACGTTTCAAAGATCTAAAATGCTTAAAACGATTTTAGCATAAAACAGCCCTTTTGACTTTAATTAGCGATTTTAACGTAAAACAGCATAAAACGACGAATTTTTTTATTCGTTTTTATTAATATTGCTCTATTTGAACGATTTCAACGATCTAGAAATGCTTGAAAATGCTTTTAGCAAAACAGCACGTTTTGAGCTTTAAATCTGCGTTTTAACGCGTAAAACAGCTTTAAAATGACGAATTTTTTATTATTCGTTTTTATTAATATTGCTTTATTTAAATTTAGCAAAACGACGTGCTTGAAAATGCTTATTTTTAAGAAACAGCACGTTTTGAGCGAATTCGTTTTCGCGTAAAACAGCAGTTAAAACGACGAATTTTATTATCGTATTTTATTAATATTCTTCTATTTGAAATTTCAACGTTCTGAAAATCTGTGAAAATGCTTGTTTTAGCAAAACAGCACGTTTTGAGCTTTATTCTGCGTTTTAACGCGTAAAAAGTATAAAAACGATCAAGATTTTAATTATTGTTTTTATTAATATTGCTTATATTTCAACGTTTTCACGTCTAAAATTACGCGAAAAAGCTATTTAGCAAAACAGCACGTTTTGAGCTTTAATCTGCGTTTAACGCGTAAAACGATAAAACGACGAAATTTTGAATTCGTTTTTTATATATTGTTTAATTTGAACGTTTCAACGTTAAAACTGCTTGAAAATGCTTATTTTACAAAAACACGTTTTGAGTTTATTCTGCGTTTTAACGCGAACAGCATAAAAACGACGAATTTTTATTATTCGTTTTATTAATATTGCGTCTATTTGAACGATTTCAACGATCTTTTCTTGAAAATGCTTATTTTAGCAAAACAGCACGTTTTGAGCTTTAATCTGCGTTTTAACGCTAAAAACACATAAAAACGACGAAAATTTTTTTTATTCGTTTTTATTAATATTGCTTCATTTAAAAAATTTCAACGATCTAAAATGCTTGAAAATGCTTATTTTGAAAAAAAGCACGTTTTGAGCTTTAAACTGCGTTTTAACGCGTAAAACAGCATAAAAAAAAGACGAATTTTTATTATTCGTTTTTATTAATATTGCTTCTATTTAAACGATTTTAACGATTTAAAAAAGCTTGAAAATGCTTATTTTTAGCAAAACAGCACGTTTTGAGTTTTAATCTGCGTTTTAACGCGTAAAACAGCATAAAAACGACGAAATTTTTTTTTATTCGTTTTTATTAATATTGCTTCTATTTGAACGATTTTAACGATCTAAAATGCTTGAAAATGCTTATTTTAGCAAAACAGCACGTTTTGAGCTTTAATCTGCGTTTTACGCGTAAAAACAGCATAAAAAAGACAAAATTTTTTTTATTCGTTTTTATTAATATTGTTCTATTTGAACGATTTCAACGATCTAAAATGCTTGAAATGCTTATTTTAGCAAAACAGCACGTTTTTAGCTTTAATCTGCGTTTTAACGCGTAAAAAAGCATAAAACGACGAAATTTTTATTATTCGTTTTTATTTTATTGCGTCTATTTGAACGATTTCAACGATCTAAAATGCTTGAAAATGCTTATTTTTAGCAAAACAGCACGTTTTGAGCTTTAATCGCGTTTTAACGCGTAAAACAGCATAAAACGACGAATTTTTATTATTCGTTTTTTTTAATATTGCCATTTGAACGATTTCAACGATCTAAAATGCTTGAAAATGCTTATTTTAGCAAAACAGCACGTTTTGAGCTTTAATCTGCGTTTTAACGCGTAAAACAGCATAAAAACGACGAAATTTTTATTATTCGTTTTTATTAATATTGCGTCTATTTGAACGATTTTAACGATCTAAAATGCTTGAAAAAAGATTATTTTAGCAAAACAGCACGTTTTGAGTTTTTAAACTGCGTTTTAACGCGTAAAAAAGCATAAAACGACGAATTTTTTTTTATTCGTTTTTATTAATATTGCGTCTATTTGAACGATTTCAACGATCTAAAATGCTTGAAAATGTATTTTAGCAAAAAAAGCACGTTTTGAGTTTTTTTCTGCGTTTTAACGCGTAAAACAGCATAAAAACGACGAAATTTTTATTATTCGTTTTTTATTTTTATTGCGTCTATTTGAACGATTTCAACGATCTAAAAATACTTGAAAATGCTTATTTAACAAAACAGCACGTTTTGAGCTTTAATCTGCGTTTTAACGCGTAAAACAGCATAAAAACGACGAATTTTTATTATTCGTTTTTATTAATATTGCGTCTATTTGAACGATTTCAACGATCTAAAATGCTTGAAAATGCTTATTTTAGCAAAACAGCACGTTTTGAGCTTTAATCTGCGTTTTAACGCGTAAAACAGCATAAAATGACGAATTTTTATTATTCGTTTTTATTAATATTGTTCTATTTAAACGATTTCAACGATCCAAAATGCTTGAAAATGCTTATTTTGGCAAAAACAGCACGTTTTGAGTTTAATCTGCGTTTTAACGCGTAAAACAGCATAAAAACGACGAAATTTTTATTATTCGTTTTTATTAATATTGCTTCTATTTGAACGATTTCAACGATCTAAAATGCTTGAAAATGCTTATTTTAGCAAAACAGCACGTTTTGAGCTTTAATCTGCGTTTTAACGCGTAAAACAGCATAAAAACGACGAAATTTTTATTATTCGTTTTTATTTTATTGCGTCTATTTGAACGATTTCAACGATCTAAAATGCTGAAAATGCTTATTTTAGCAAAACAGCACGTTTTGATTTAATCTGCGTTTTAACGCGTAAAACAGCATAAAAACGACGAAATTTTTATTATTCGTTTTTATTAATATTGCGTCTATTTGAACGATTTCAACGATCTAAAATGCTTGAAAATGATTATTTTAGCAAAACAGCACGTTTTGAGCTTTAATCTGCGTTTCAACGCGTAAACAGCATAAAAGCGACAAATTTTTATTATTCGTTTTTTATTAATATTGCTTCTATTTGAACGATTTCAACGATCAAAATGCCTGAAAATGCTTATTTTGCAAAACAGCACGTTTGAGCTTTAATCGCGTTTTAAAGCGTAAACAGCTTAAAAATGACGATTTTATTATTCGTTTTTATTAATATTGCTTCTATTTAAAACAATTTCAACGACTAAAATGCTTGAAAATGCTTTTTGCAAAACAGCACGTTTTGAGTTTAATCTGCGTTTAACGCGTAAAGCATAAAAACGACGAATTTTTATTATTCGTTTTTATTAATATTGTTCATTTGAACGATTTCAACGATCTGTTGAAATGCTTATTTTTGCAAACAGCATGTTTTGACCTTTATTCTGCGTTTTTAAAGCAAAACAGCATAAAACGACGAAATTTTATTATTCGTTTTTATTATTGGTCTATTTGAACGATTTCAACGATTAAAATGCTTGAAAAAGCTTATTTTAGCAGAACAGCACGTTTTGAGCTTTAATCTGGCCCTTTTA
>NW_027047360.1:0-15488 GCF_025399875.1 Dalotia coriaria
AAATTAAAAATTTAAAATTTTTTAAAAAAAAGCCTTTGATTTAATTCGCGTTTTAAGGTAAAACAAAAACAAAAAAATTTTTATTATTGTTTTTTTTATTAATATTTCCCTTTATTTAAGTTTTTTAACAAAAGTTGAAATTTATTTTAGCAAACAAAAATTTGGAATTTTTTTCGTTTTTTAATTAGAAAAACAATTAAATTATTGTATTAATTTTCAAACAAGTTTCCAAATGCTTTTAACTTTTAAAAAAACGGATTTTTATTTTCTTTTTAATTAAAATATTTTACGAATTTAAAATTTTTTTTTAAAATTTTTTTTTTACAAACCCCGTTTAAATTTTGTTAAAAGTAAAAAAAAAAATTTTTTTGTTTTTTTAATTGTTTTAGGAAACCAATAAAAGGGGAAAATTTATTTTAAAAATTTTGGCTTTACGCGTTTAACGCTAAAAGCTTTAAAACATTTTTAAAACGTTTTTTTTTTCGCTTTTTAAAGTTCAACAACAAAAATTGAAAAAATTTTTTTTTTCAAATTTGGCCCTTTTTTTTTTAACGTATCTAAAAGGAAAAATTTATTTTAAAAGCATTTTATTTTATTTCCCTTAATTTAAAACAAATAAAAAAAGTTTATTTATTTTTAAAAATTTTATTTAACATTTAATTTAAAATTAAAATATTTTAACGTTTTATTATTGGTTTAATTTTAAAACAAAAACGAAATTTTTTTTTTTTATTTTTGCGCTTTTGAGTTTCCCCTTAAAAATTTGAAATTTTTATTAAAATATTTTTTAAAATTTAAATTTTAAAAAGTAAAAAATTTTTTTTCTTATTTTATTAAAATTTTCTTTTAAAGTTTAAATTAAAACTTAAAATTTTTTTACAAAAACCTTTTGATTAACTTTTTAACGTAAAAAGTTTAAAAAAATTTTTATACGTTTTTTTTTTTATCTTTTTAACGGTATTAAAAAGCTAAATTTATTTTAAAATAAAGCTTTTATTTTTTAAAAAAAAAAAGCAAATTTTTTTAATTATGTTTTATTAAAAGGCTTTTAACGATAAAGCTAAAACTTATTTATTTTAAAAAACTTTTGAGCTTTAACCGTTTTAATGAAAAAACAAAACGAAATTTTTATTATTCGTTTTTATAAATTTTTTAAAAAATTTAAATTTTTATTTTAAAAATTTTTAGCACACGTTTAGCTTTAATTGGTTTAATAAAACAGCAAAAAACCCAATTTTTTATTTTTTTTTTAATGGTTTTTTGAAATTCAAAATCAAAATTGAAAATCTTTTTTACAAACCACTTTTGAGTTTATTTTTTAACGCTAAAACACAAAAAGGAAAATTTTTTTTTCGTTTTTATTAAATTTTTATTTAAATTAACGTTAAAATGCTTATTTTTTAGCAAAAGGGTTTTATTTTTTTTAAAAGCAAAAAAGCATAAAACGCATTTTAGTATTTTCTTTTATTAAATTTTTTTTTTTTTTAGATAAAATTTGAAAATGCTTTTTTAAACAAAAAGCCAAAAATTTTTAGCATGTTTTAAGTAAAAAAAGGGAAATTTATTATTAAATTTTTTTTTAATTTTTTTAAAAAATTTTACTTTTAAACTTAAAACATTTAAAAAAATTTTATTTAATCTCTTTTTAACCAAATGACGAATTTAAATTTTTTATTAAATTCTTTTTTAAAACTTTTAAATTCGTTTAAAACTTTTTTAAAAAAGCATTTTTTACTTTTATTTTGCGTTTTAACGCGTAAAACAGCATAAAAACGACGAAATTTTATTATTCCTTTTTTTTTTGCGTCTTTTGAACGGTTTTAACGATCTAAAATGCTTGAAAAAGCTTTTTTTTGAAAACAGCACGTTTTGAGCTTTAATCCCGCGTTTTTTAAAGCGTAAAACAACATAAAATGACAGGAAATTTTTTTTATTCGTTTTTTTTTAATATTGCGTCTTTTGAACGATTTCAACGATTCCAAAATGCTTGAAAATGTTTTTTTAAACAAAACAGCCGTTTTTAGCCAATCTGCGTTTTTAAAGCTAAAAAATAAAAACGACCCAATTTTTTTTTATTCGTTTTTTTTTTTAAAAATTGCCCATTTGAACGATTTCCCAAAAATCTAAAATGCTTGAAAAAGCTTATTTTAGCAAAACAGCACGTTTTGGAAAAATTTTTTCTGCGTTTTTTAAAGCGTAAAACCATAAAAAAGACGAAATTTTTTTTATTCGTTTTTTTTTAATATTTGCCCTCTTTGAACGATTTCAACGATCTAAAATGCTTGAAAATCTTATTTTAGCAAAACGGGACGTTTGAGCTTTTTAAACTGCGTTTAACGCGTAAAACAGCATAAAAAACAAGAATTTTTTTTATTCGTTTTTTTTTAATATTTTTTTATTTAAACTTTCAACGATCTAAAATGGGAAAATGCTTATTTTAGCAAAACAGCCGGTTTTTGAGCTTTTTAAACAACGTTATAACCCCGTAAAAAAAGCATAAAACGGCGAAAATTTTATTATTCGTTTTTATTAATATTGCGTCTATTTGAACGGTTTTGACGATGAAAAAGCTTGAAAAAGCTTTTTTTTAGCAAAACATCCCCGTTTTGAGGGTTTTTAAACCCGCGTTTTAACGCTTAAAACAACATCAAAACGACGAAATTTTTTTTATTCGTTTTTTTTTAATAAATTTCGTCTATTTGACCGATTTCAACGATCTAAAATGCTTGAAAAAGCTTATTTTGAAAACAGCACGTTTTGAGCTTTTTAAACTGCGTTTTAAAAGCGGAAAACAGCATAAAACGACGAATTTTTTTTTATTCGTTTTTTTTTAATATTTTCTTCTATTTGAACGATTTCAACGATCTAAATCTTGAAAAAGCTTATTTTTTGCAAAAAAGCACGTTTTGAGCTTTTTAAACTGCGTTTTAACGCGTAAAAAAGCATAAAACGACGAATTTTTTAAAATTTTTCGTTTTTTTTTAATATTGCGTCTTTGAACGATTTTTAACGATCTAAAATGCGAAAATGCTTATTTTTTGCAAAACAGCACGTTTTGAGCTTTAATCTGCGTTTTTTAAAGCGTTTAAAAAAAGCATAAAAAAGACGAATTTTTTTTTTTCGTTTTTTTTAATATTGCTTCTATTTGAACGATTTCAACGATCAAAATGCTTGAAAATGCTTATTTTGAAAAAAAGGGACGTTTTGGCTTTTTTTCTGCGTTTTAACGCGTAAAACAACATAAAAACGACGGAAAATTTTTTTATTCGTTTTTTTTTAATATTGCGTCTTTTGAACGATTTCAACGATCTAAAATGCTTGAAAATGCTTATTTTTGCAAAACAGCACGTTTTGAAGGGTTTAATCCCGCGTTTTTAAAGCGTAAAACAGCATAAAAAAGACAAATTTTATTATTCGTTTTTTTTTAATTTTTCTAAAATTTTAACGGTTTCAACGATCTAAAAAGCTTGAAAATGCTTATTTTAGCAAAACAGCACGTTTGAGCTTTTTAAACTGCGTTTTAACGCGTAAAACCATAAAAACGGCGAAATTTTTTTTATTCGTTTTTTTTTAATATTTCGTCTATTTGAACGATTTCAACGATCAAAATGCTTGAAAAAAGCTTTTTTTTAACAAACAGCACGTTTTTAGCTTTAATCTGCGTTTTCGCGTAAAAAAACATAAAAAAGGCAAAATTTTTTTTATTCGTTTTTTTTAATATTGCCCTCTATTTGAACGATTTCAACGATCTAAAATGGGGAAAATGCTTATTTTTTGCAAAACAGCACGTTTTTTAGCTTTAATCTGCGGGTTTAAAAACGTAAAACAGCATAAAAAAGACGGGTTTTTTTTATTCGTTTTTTTTAATATTTTCTTCTATTTGAACGATTTCAAACGATCTAAAATGCTTGAAAAAGCTTATTTTTTGCAAAAAAGGGCCCTTTTTAGCTTTAATCTGCGTTTAACGCGTAAAACAACATAAAAAAGACGGGGAAAATTTTTTTTATTCGTTTTTTTTTAATATTGCGTCTATTTGGGCGTTTCAACGATCTAAAATGCTTGAAAATGCTTATTTTTTCAAAACAGCACGTTTTTTAGCTTTAATCTGCGTTTTTAACCCTAAAACAGCATAAAAAAGACGAATTTTTTTTTATTCGTTTTTTTTTAATATTGCTTCTATTTGGGAAAGATTTCAACGATCTAAAATGCTTGAAAATGCTTTTTTAGCAAAACAGCACGTTTTTAGCTTTTTAAACCGTTTTTAAAGCGTAAAAAAGCATAAAAAAGACGAAATTTTTTTTATTCGTTTTTTTTAATATTGCGTCTATTTGAACGATTTCCAGCGATCTAAAAAGCTTGAAAATGCTTTTTTAACAAACAGCCGTTTTGAGCTTTTTGCGTTTTTAAAGCGTAAAACAACATAAAATGGCGAAATTTTTAAATTTTTCGTTTTTTTTTAATAATTTCGTCTATTTGAACGTTTCAACGATCTAAAATGCTTGAAAATGCTTATTTTAGCAAAACAGCACTTTTTAGCTTTAATCTGCGTTTAAACGCGTAAAACAGCATAAAAAAGACGAATTTTTTTTTTATTCGTTTTTTATTAAAATTTTTGCTTCTATTTGAACGATTTCAACGATTTAAAATGCTTTGGGAAAAAGCTTTTTTAGCAAAACAGCACGTTTTTAGCTTTAATCTGCGTTTTTAAAGCGTAAAACAGCATAAAAGGGCGAAATTTTTTTTTATTCGTTTTTTTTTTTAATATTGCTTCTATTTAAAAGTTTTAACGATTTAAAATGCTTGAAAATGCTTATTTTAGCAAAACAGGGACCGAGCTTTTTAAACTGCGTTTTTAAGCGTAAAAAAACATAAAAAAGACAAATTTTTTTTATTCGTTTTTATTCATATTTTCTTCTATTTGAACGATTTCAACGATCTAAAAAGCTTGAAAATGCTTATTTTTTGCAAAACAGCACGTTTTTTAGCTTTAAACCCGCGTTTTAACGCGTAAAAAAAGCATAAAAACGACGAATTTTTTTTTATTCGTTTTTTTTAATATTGCGTCTATTTTAAACGATTTTAACGATTTTAAAATGCTTGAAAATGCTTATTTTAGCAAAAAAATCCCTTTTGAGCTTTTTAAACAGCGTTTTAACGCGTAAAATAACATAAAACGACGAAATTTTTTTTATTCGTTTTTATTAATATTGCGTCTTTTGAACATTTCAACGATCTAAACTGGGGAAAATGCTTATTTTAGCAAAACAGCACGTTTTGAGGGTATAACCTGCGTTTTTAAAGCGTAAAACGCCAAAAAAGACGAATTTTTTTTATTCGTTTTTTTAATATTGCGTCCCATTTGAACGATTTCAACGATCTAAAATGCTTGAAAATGTTTTTTTGGGAAAAACAGCACGTTTGGGGCTTTTTAAACAGCGTTTTAACCCTAAAAAAACATAAAACGACGAATTTTTTATTATTCGTTTTTTTTAATATTGCTTCCCATTTGAACATTTCAACGATCTAAAATGCTTGAAAATGCTTTTTTAGCAAAAACAGTACGTTTTTTAGCTTTTTTTCTGCGTTTTTAAAGCGTAAAAAAGCATAAAAAGGGAAAATTTTTATTATTCGTTTTTTATTAATAGCCCTCTATTTGAACGATTTCCCCGTCTAAAAAGCTTGGGAAAATTTCTTATTTTAGCAAAAAAGCACGTTTTTAGCTTTTAATCTGCGTTTTTAAAGCGTAAAACGGGATAAAACGACGAAATTTTTTTTATTCGTTTTTTTTTTAATATTGCTTCTATTTAAAAAGATTTCAACGATCTAAAAAGCTTGAAAATGCTTATTTTAGCAAAACAACACGTTTTGAGCTTTAATCTGTGTTTTTAAAGCGTAAAACAGCATAAAACGACAAATTTTATTATTCGTTTTTTTTTCATTTGCTTCCCATTTGAACAAATTTTAACGATCTAAAATGCTTGAAAATGCTTATTTTTGAAAAAAAGCACGTTTTTAGTTTAATCTGCGTTTTAACGCGTAAAACAGCATAAAAAACGTGACGAAATTTTATTATTCGTTTTTATTCATATTGCTTCTATTTAAATACTTCAACGATCTAAAATGCCGAAAAATGCTTATTTCAGCAAAACAGCACGTTTTGAGCTTTAATCTGCGTTTTAACGCGTAAAACAGCATAAAAAAACGTGACGAAATTTTTATTTTTTGTTTTTATTAATATTGCTTCTATTTAAAACGGGATTTCTCAACGATTCAAAATGCTTGAAAATGCTTATTTTGGTAGCAAAATGAGCACGTTTTATTTTAATCTGCGTTTCAACGCGTAAAACAGCATAAAACGACAAATTTTTATTATTCGTTTTATTCATATTGCTCTATTTTGAAACGATTTCAACGATCTAAAATGTTTGAAAATGCTTATTTTGCGCTAAAACAGTAATCGTTTTGAGCTTTAATCTGCGTTTTAACGCGTAAAACAACACATAAACGACAAATTTTTATTATTCCAGTTTTACACATTGCGTCTATTTGAACGATTTCACGATCTAAATGCTTGAAAATGCTAATTTTGCAGCAAAACAGCATCGTTTTGAGCTTTAATCAGCGTTTCAACGCGTAAAACAGCATAAAACGACGAAATTTTATTATTCGTTTTTATTAATATTGCGTCTATTTAAACGATTTCAGCAACGATCTAAAATGCTTGAAAATGCTATTTTAGCAAACAGCACGTTTTGAGCTTTTAATCTGCGTTTTAACGCGTAAACAGCAAGCAAAATGACGAATTTTATTATTCGTTTTTATTAATATTGCTTCTATTTCTAAAACGATTTCAACAATCTAAAAATGCCTGAAAATGCTTTATTTTAGCAAAAACAGCACGTTTTGAGCTTTTAATCTGCGTTTTAACGCGTAAAACAACAGCATAAAAAATGACGAAATTTTTATTATTCCGTTTTATTCATATTGTTTCTATTTGAACAATTTCAACGATCTAAAATAAGCTGAAAATGTTATTTTAGCAAAACAGCACGTTTTGAGTTTTTAATCTGCGTTTTAACGCGTAAAACAGCATAAAAACGACGAAATTTTTGTATTTTCGTTTTTATTACTATTATTGCTTCTATTTAAAACGATTTCAACGATCTAAAATGCTTGAAAATGTTTATTTTTAGCAAAAATGTTAATGTTTGAGTTTTAATCTGCGTTTTATCGGTAAAACAGCATAAAAACGACAAATTTTTATTATTCGTTTTTATTCATATATTGCTTCTATTTGAACGGGATTTCAACGATCTAAAAATGCTTGAAAATGTTTATTTTAGCAAAACAGCACGTTTTGAGCTTTAATCAGCGTTTTAACGCATAAAACAGCATAAAACGACGAATTTTTATTATTCGTTTTTATTAATATTGCGTCTATTTGAACGATTTTAACGATATAAAAATGCTTGAATGCTTATTTTAGCAAAACATCAATACGTTTTGAGCTAATCAGCGTTTTAACGGCAAAACAGCATAAAAACGACGAAATTTTATTATTCGTTTTTATTAATATTGCGTCTATTTGAACGATTTCCTTAACGATCTGCAAATGCTTGAAAATGTTATTTTAGCAAAACAGCACGTTTTGAGTTTTTAATTGCAGTTTTAACGCGGTAAAACAGCATAAAAACGACGACTTTTATTATTCGTTTTATTAATATTGCTTCTATTTGAACGATTTCAACGATCTAAAATGCTTGAAAATGCTTATTTTAGCAAAACAGCACGTTTTGTTTTCTTTAATCTGCGTTTAACGCGTAAAAACAGCATAAAAACGACGAATTTTTTATTAACGTTTTATTAATATTGCTTCTATTTGAACGATTTCAACGATCAAAATGCTTCTTCTGAAAATGCATTTTAGCAAAACAGCACGTTTTGAGTTTTATTCTGCGTTTTAACGCGTGAAAACAGCATAAAAAACGACGAAATTTTTATTATTCGTTTTTATTAATATTGCTTCTATTTAAACGATTTCAACGATCTAAAAATTTGGAAATGTTTATTTTAGCAAACAGCACGTTTTGAGTTTTAACCTGCGTTTTAACGCGTAAAATGCATAAAATTCAATGAATTTTTTTATTATTCGGTTTTTATTAATATTGCTTCTATTTGAACGATTTCAACGGGATCTAAAATGCTGAAAATGCTTATTTTGTGTTAAAACAGCACGTTTTTGAGTTTAATCGGCGTTTTAACGCGGTAAAACAGCATAAAAACGACGAAATTTCTTTTATTATTCGTTTTTATTCATATTGTTTATTTGAACGATTTCAAACCATCTAAAATGCTTGAAAAATGCTTATTTTAGCAACAGCACGTTTTGAGTTTTAATCTGCGGTTTAACGCGTAAAACAGCATAAAACGACACTTTTATTATTCGTTTTTATTAATATTGCTTCTATTTGAACGATTTCAACGATCTAAAAATGCTTGAAAATGCTTATTTTAGCAAAAACAGCACGTTTTGAGCTTTCTTTAATCTGCGTTTTAACGCGTAAAACAGTTATAAAACGACGATTTTTTATTATTATTCGTTTTTATTAATATTGTTTATTTGAACGATTTCAACGATCTTAAAAATGCTTGAAAATGCTTATTTTTAGCAAAACAGCACGTTTTGAGTTTCAATCTGCGTTTTAACGCGTAAAACAGCATAAAAACGACGGAAATTTTTATTTTTCGTTTTTTATTAATAATATTGCTTCTATTTAAAACGATTTCAACGTGATCTAAAATGCTTGAAATGCTTATTTTAGCAAAACAGCACGTTTGAGCTTTAACTGCGTTTTAACGCGTAAAATGTTGGGCTAAAACGTGACAAATTTTTATTATTCGTTTTTATTCATATTGCTTCTATTTCCGAACGATTTCAACGATCTAAAATGCTTGAAAATGCTTATTTTGTATAAAACAGCACGTTTTGAGCTTTAATCAGCGTTTTAACGCATAAAACAGCATAAAAACGACGAATTTTTATTATTATTCGTTTTTATTGCGTCTATTTGAACGAGGATTTTTAACGATATAAAAATGTTTGAAAATGCTTTTGCCTTTAAAGCAAAACATCACGTTTGAGTTTTAATCAGCGTTTTAACGCGCGGGAACAGCATAAAAACGACGAAATTTTTATTATTCGTTTTATTAATATTGCGTTCATTTTGAAATCGATTTCAACGATCTAAAAAATGCTTCTGAAAACGAAAAAGCTTATTTTGCAAAACAGCACGTTTTGAGTTTTATCTGCGTTTTAACGCGAAAACACATAAAAAAGACGAATTTTTATTATATGTTTTTTTTTAATATTGCTTTATTTGAACGATTTCAACGATCAAAATGCTTGAAAATGCTATTTTAGCAAAAAAGCACGTTTTGAGCTTTAATCTGCGTTTTTAAAGCTTAAAAAAGCATAAAACGAAGAAATTTTTATTATTCGTTTTTATTAATAGGGGCTATTTGAACATTTCAACGATCAAAATGCTTGAAAATGCTTATTTTAGCAAAACAACATTTTGAGCTTTTTTTTCTGCGTTTTTAAAGCGTAAAACACATAAAAAAAGACGAAATTTTTTTTTATTCGTTTTTTTTTAATATTGCTTCATTTGAACGATTTCAACGATCAAAAAGCTTGAAAATGCTTATTTTAGCAAAACAGCACGTTTTGAGTTTTTAAACTGCGTTTTATCGCGTAAAAGCATAAAAAACCAATTTTTATTATTGTTTTATTAATATTGCGTCTATTTGAACGATTTCACGATCTAAAAAAGCTTGAAAATGCTAATTTTTTGCAAAAAAAGCACGTTTTTGGTTTAATCGCGTTTTAACGGAAAACAGCATAAAAACGACGAAATTTTTTTATTCGTTTTTTTTAATATTGCTCTTTTGAACGATTTCAACGATCTAAAAAAAGCGAAAATGCTTATTTTAAAAACAGCAGTTTTTAGCTTTAATCTGCGTTTTAACGCGTAAAACAATAAAAAAAGACGAATTTTTTAAATTTTTCGTTTTTTTTAATATTGTTTTTTAAACGTTTCAACAATCTAAAATGCCTGAAAATGTTATTTTGCAAAAAAGCACGTTTTGGGTTTTTTCGCGTTTTAACCGTAAAAACAAAAAAAACCAAATTTTTATTATTCGTTTTTATTCATATTGCTTCTATTTGAACAATTTCAACGATCTAAAATGCTTGAAAATGCTTATTTTAGCAAAACAGCACGTTTTGAGCTTTAATCTGCGTTTTTAACGCGTAGAACAGCATAAAAAAGACGAAATTTTTATTTTTTTTTTATTAATATTTTTTATTTAAAAAGATTTCAACGATCTAAAAAGCGAAAAAGTTATTTTTGCAAAACAGCCCTTTTGAGCTTTAATCGCGTTTTAACCGAAAACACAAAAACGACAAATTTTTATTATTCGTTTTTATTCATATTCTTCTATTTGAACGATTTCAACGATCTAAAATGCTTGAAAATCTTTTTTTCAAAACAGCACGTTTTGAGTTTAATCTGCGTTTTAACGCGTAAAACAGCATAAAAAAGACAAATTTTTTTTTTTATTCGTTTTTTATTAATAGGTCTATTTGAACGATTTCACGATCTAAAATGCTTGAAAATGCTAATTTTAGCAAAACAGCACGTTTTAGCTTTAACGCGTTTTAACGCGAAACGCATAAAAAAAGACGAAATTTTTTTTTTCGTTTTTTTTAATATTGGGCTATTTGAACGATTTCAACGATCTAAAATGCTTGAAAAAGTTTTTTTTGAAAACAGCACGTTTTTTAGCTTTAATCTGCGTTTTAACGCGTAAAACAGCATAAAATGACGAATTTTTATTATTCGTTTTTATTAATATTGCTTCATTTAAACGATTTCAACAATCAAAAAGCCGAAAATGTTATTTTAGCAAAACAGCACGTTTTGAGCTTTAATCTGCGTTTTGGAAAACAGCATAAAAAAGACGAAATTTTTATTATTCGTTTTTTTTTCATATTGCTTCTATTTAAAATTTCAACGATCTAAAATGCTTGAAAAAAGCTTTTTTTTAGCAAAACAGCCGTTTTGAGTTTTTTTCTGCGTTTTAACGCGTAAAAAAGCATAAAAAAGACGAAATTTTTTTTTGTTTTTTTTTAAAATTGTTCTTTAAACTTTCAAAAAATCTAAAAAGTTTTTGGTTTTTTTTAGCAAAAAACGTTTTGAGTTTTAATCTGCGTTTTAAGCGTAAAACAGCATAAAAAAGACAAATTTTTTTTATTCGTTCTTTTTATATTGTTCATTTGAACGATTTCAACGATCTAAAATGCTTGAAAATGCTTATTTTGCAAAACAGCACGTTTTGAGCTTTAATCACGTTTTAAGCATAAAAAAGATAAAAAAAGACGAATTTTTTTTTTCGTTTTATTAATAGGTCTTTTGAACGATTTTAACGATATAAAAAGCTTGAAAATGCTTATTTTAGCAAAAATCACGTTTTTAGCTTTTAAACAGCGTTTTAACGCGTAAAACAGCATAAAACGACGAAATTTTTTTTATTCGTTTTTTTTTAATATTGCGTCTATTTGAACGATTTCAACGATCAAAAAGCTTGAAAATGCTTATTTTGGGAAAACAGCCGTTTTATTTAATCTGCGTTTTAACCCTAAAAAAAGCATAAAAAAGACGAATTTTTTTTATTCGTTTTTATTAATATTGCTTCATTTTTAACGATTTCAACGATCAAAATGCGAAAATGCTTATTTAAAAACAGCACGTTTTGAGTTTTAATCTGCGTTTTAAAACGCGAAAAAACACATAAAACGACAAATTTTTTTATTCGTTTTTATTAAAATTTCTTCTATTTAACGATTTCAACGTCAAAATGTTGAAAATGCATTTTAAAAAACAGACGTTTTGAGTTTTTTTCCCCTTTTTAAAGCGTAAAACAGCATAAAAACAATTTTTATTATTCGTTTTTATTAATATTGTTCTATTTAAACGATTTCAACGATCAAAATGTTTTTAAAAATTATTTTGCAAAAAAAGCCCTTTTTAGCTTTTCTGCGTTTTAACGCGTAAAACGCATAAAACGACGATTTTTTTTTATTCGTTTTTATTAAAATTGTTTTTTTGAACGATTTCCATCTAAAATGTTTAAAATGCTTATTTTAGCAAAACAGCCCTTTTGACTTTTTAAACTGCGTTTTAACGCGTAAAAAAGCATAAAACGACAAAAATTTTTTATTTTCGTTTTTTTTTATATTTTTTTTTTGAACGATTTCAACCATCTAAAAAGCTTGAAAAAGTTTTTTCAAAAAAGCACGTTTTGAGTTTAATCCGTTTTAACGCGTAAAACAGCATAAAACGACGATTTTTTTTTATTCGTTTTTTTTAATATTGTTTTTATTTGAACGATTTCAACGATTAAAATGCTTGAAAAACTTTTTTTAGCAAAAAAGCACGTTTTGGTTTTAATCTGCGTTTTAACCCCAAAACAGATAAAACGACGAAATTTTTTTTTTTCGTTTTTATTAATATTGCTTCTATTTAACGATTTCAACGATCTAAAATGCTTGAAAAAGCTTATTTTAGCAAAAAAGCACGTTTTGAGCTTTAATCTGCGTTTTAACGCGTAAAACAGCATAAAAAAGACAAATTTTTTTTTTTCGTTTTTATTAAAATTCTTCATTTAAAAGATTTCAACGATCTAAAATGCTTGAAAATGTTTTTTTTAGCAAAAACAGCACGTTTTGAGCTTTTAACGCGTTTTTAAAGCTAAAACGCATAAAACGACAAAATTTTTTTTTATTGTTTTTATTATATTGCTTTTATTTGAACGATTTAACGATTAAAAAAGCTTGAAAATGCTTTTTTTAGCAAAAAACACGTTTTGAGCTTTAATCGCGTTTTAACGCTAAAACACAAAAAACGACAAATTTTTTTTTATTCGTTTTTAAAAACGTCTATTTGAACGATTTTAACGATTAAAAAAGCTTGAAAATGCTTAGGGAAAACACACGTTTTGAGCTTTTAAACGCGTTTTAACGCGTAAAACACATAAAACGACGAAATTTTTATTATTCGTTTTTTTAAAAATTGGTCATTTGAACGATTTTAACGATCTAAAATGCTTGAAAATGCTTATTTTTGCAAAACAGCACGTTTTTGGTTTTTTTCTGCGTTTTAACGCGTAAAAAAACATAAAAACGACGAATTTTTTATTATTCGTTTTTATTAAAATTTTTCTATTTGAACGATTTCAACGATCTAAAATGCTTGAAAATGCTTATTTTAGCAAAACAGCACGTTTTAGCTTTTTAAACTGCGTTTTTAAAGCGTAAAACAGCATAAAAAAAGACGAATTTTTTTATTTTCTTTTTTATTAATATTGCTTTTATTTGAAAGATTTTAACGATCAAAAAAAGCTTTTAAAATGTTATTTTGCGAGTTTTGAGTTTAATCCGTTTTAACGCGTAAAACAGCATAAAAACGACGAATTTTTTTTTTTTTTTTTAAAAATTGCTTCTATTTAACGATTTCAACGATCAAAATGCTTGAAAATGCTTTTTAGCAAAACAGCCCTTTTGAGCTTTATTTTGCGTTTTAACGCGAAAACAGCATAAAACGACGAATTTTTATTATTCGTTTTTTTTTTAATATTGTTCTTTTTCGTTTCAACGATCTAAAATGCGAAAATGTTATTTTTGCAAAACAGACGTTTTGGGTTTTTAAACGCGTTTTAACGCGTAAAACACATAAAAACGACGAATTTTTTTTTTATTTGTTTTTTTTTAAAATTGCCTATTTGAACGATTTCAACATCTAAAATGCTTTAAAATGCTTATTTTAGCAAAACAGCACGTTTTGAGTTTTTCGCGTTTTTAACCCTAAAACACATAAAAACAAATTTTTTTTATTCGTTTTTTTAGCTTTTATTTGAACGATTTCAACCATCTTTTTGAAAATGCTTATTTTAGCAAAAAAGCACGTTTTTAGTTTAATCTGCGTTTTAACGCGTAAAAAAACATAAAACGACGAAATTTTTTTATTTTTTTTTTATTAATTTGCTTCTTTTTAACGATTTCAACGATCTAAAAAAGCTTGAAAAGCTTATTTTAGCAAAACAGCACGTTTTGAGTTTTTAAACTGCGTTTTAACGCGTAAAAAAGCATAAAACGACGATTTTTTTTTTTTCGTTTTTTTAAAATTTTTTCCCATTTAACGATTTCAACGATCTAAAATGCTTGAAAATGCATTTTGAAAACAGCACGTTTTGAGTTTTAATCTGCGTTTTAACGCGTAAAACACATAAAACGAAAATTTTTATTTTGTTTTTATTTATTGCCTTTTTTTAAAAGATTTCAACGATCAAAACTTGAAAATGCTTATTTTAGCAAAAAAGCACGTTTTGAGCTTTAATCGCGTTTTAACGTAAAAAACATAAAAACGACAAATTTTTTTTTATTCGTTTTTATTTATTGCTTCATTTGAACGATTTAACGATTAAAATGCGGCCTTTTTTTAGCAAAAAACACGTTTGAGCTTTAATAGCGTTTTAACGTAAAACAGCATAAAAACGACAATTTTTTATTATTCGTTTTTTTTTAATATTGCGTCTTTTGAACGATTTTAACGATAAAAATGCGAAAATGCTTATTTTAGCAAAAAACACGTTTTGAGCTTTAATCGCGTTTTTTAAAGCGTAAAAAAGCATAAAACGACGAAATTTTTTATTATTCGTTTTTTTTAATATTGCTCTATTTGAACGATTTCAACGATTAAAATGTTGAAAATTTTTTTTAGCAAAACAGCACGTTTTGAGTTTTTAACTGCGTTTTTAACGTAAAACAGCATAAAACGACGAATTTTTATTATTCGTTTTTTTTTAATATTGGGGCTATTTAACGATTTTAACGATCTAAAATGTTGAAAAAGCCTATTTTAACAAAACATCACGTTTTGAGTTTTTTAAACAGCGTTTTTTAAAGCGTAAAAAAAGCATAAAAACGACGAAATTTTTATTATTCGTTTTTAAATATTGCGTCTATTTGAAGATTTCAACGAACTAAAATGCTTGAAAATGCTTTTTTTAGCAAAACAGCACGTTTTGAGTTTTTAAACAGCGTTTTTAAAGCGTAAACAGCATAAAACGACGAATTTTTTTTTTCGTTTTTTTTAATATTTTCATTTGAACGATTTCAACGATCTAAAATGCTTGAAAATGTTTTTATTTTAGCAAAAAAGCACGTTTTGAGTTTTAACTGCGTTTTAACGCGTAAAAAAAGCATAAAAAAAGAGAAAATATCTGTTTTTTTTAAAATTTCGTCTATTTAAACGATTTCAACGACTAAAAAAGCTTGAAAATGCTTTTTTTTTAGCAAAAAAACAAGGTTTGGCAATAAAAAAGTTTTTTTTAACTTTTTTTTTTTTAAATTTCCGTTTAAAAAATTTTAA
>NW_027047361.1:0-15481 GCF_025399875.1 Dalotia coriaria
AAAATTAAATTTAAAAAAAAAAAAACTTTTAGCAATTGGGTTTTTTAAAACAGCAAAAACGCAATTTTTTTTTTTTTTTTTAAATTGTTTTTTTTGCAAATTTAAATTAAAAGCTTAAATGCATTTTTAAAAAAGATTTTGAAATTCGTTTAACGCGTAACGCAAAAAAAACAAATTTTAAAACGTTTTTATTAATTTTTTATTTGCATTTAACATTAAAAAAATAAAATGTTTTTAAAAAAGATTTTAGCAATTCGTTTTAACCAAAAAAGCTAAAAACGACGAAAAATTTTTTTTTTTTTTTTAATTTTTCTTTTCAAATTTCCGATTTAAAATTAAAATGCTTATTTTTAAAAAAATTTTGAGCTTTAATTGCGTTTTTAAAGGTAAAACGCATAAAAAGCAATTTTTATTATTCCCTTTTTTTTTTAAAATTGCCTATTTGAACGATTTCCAAAAATTTAAAAAATTTTTTTTAAAAAAAAATTTTTTTGGTTTAAAAAAAAAAAAAAAAAAAATTTTTTTTTTTTTTTTTTATTTAACTTTAAAAAAACCAAAAAATTTTTTTTTTTAAAAAAAAATTTTTTTAAGCTAACCAAAAAAAAAAAAAAATTTTTTTTTTTTTTTTAAAATTTTTTTTTGAACAAATTTTAACGAAAAATTTAAATTTATTTTAGCAAAAAAGACGTTTTGTTTAATCTGCTAACGCGTAAAACAGCATAAAACGACGAATTTTTTTTTTTTTTATTAATATTTCTTTTATTTGAAAATTTCAACGATCTAAAATGCTTGAAAATGTTATTTTAGCAAAAAAACACGTTTTGAGTTTTTAAACTTTTTAACCAAAAAACTAAAAAAATTTTTTTTTGTTTTTTTTTTTTAAAGATTTAAAATTTAAAAAAATTTAAAATTAAAGCAAAAAGCATTTTTGGGTTTTTAACGGTTTTTAAAAAAAGCATAAAAAAGAAATTTTTATTTTGGTTTTTATTTTTTTTTTTGAACGATTTCAACGATCTAAAATGCTTGAATATGATTATTTTAGCAAAACAGCATGTTTTGAGTTTTAATCTCGTTTTAACGCGTAAACAGCATAAAAACGACGAATTTTTATTATTCGTTTTTATTAATATTTCTTCTATTTGAACGATTTCAACGATTAAAATGCTTGAAAATGCTTATTTTAGCAAAAGAGTTTTGAGTTTAATCTGCGTTTAACGCGTAACACATAAAACGACGAAATTTTTATTCGTTTTATTAATATTGCGTCTAAGAACGATTTCAACGATCAAAATGCTTGAAAATGATTATTTTAAAAACAGCAGTTTTGAGTTTAATCTGCGTTTTACGCGTAAAAGCATAAAAACGACGAAATTTTTTATTCGTTTTTATTAATATTGCGCCTATTTGAACGATTTCAACGATCTAAAATGCTTGAAAATGATTATTTTGAAAACAGCACTTTTGAGCTTTAATCTGCGTTTTTAAAGCGTAAAACAGCATAAAAACGACGAAATTTTTTTTATTCGTTTTTATTAATATTGCGTCCATTTGAACGATTTCAACGATCTAAAAATGCTTGAAAATGATTATTTTAGCAAAAAACAGCACGTTTTGAGCTTTTTAAACTGCGTTTTAACGCGTAAAAAAGCATAAAAAAGACGAATTTTTAAATTTTTCGTTTTTATTAATATTGCGTCTATTTGAACGATTTCAACGATCTAAAAAAGTTTTAAAAAAAGTTTATTTTAGCAAAAAAAGCACGTTTTGAGCTTTTTAAACTGCGTTTTAACGCGTAAACAGCATAAAAACGACGAATTTTTAATTATTCGTTTTTTATTAATATTGCTTCTATTTGAACGATTTCAACGATCTAAAATGCTTTTAAAATGCTTATTTTAACAAAACAGCACGTTTTGAGTTTTAATCTGCGTTTTAACGCGTAAACAGCATAAAACGACGAAATTTTTTATTATTCGTTTTTATTAATATTGGTCTATTTGAACGATTTCAACGATCTAAAATGCTTTTAAAATGATTATTTTAGCAAAACAGCACGTTTTGAGCTTTAATCTGCGTTTTAACGCGTAAAACAGCATAAAAACGACAAAATTTTTATTATTCGTTTTTATTAATATTGCGCCCATTTGAACGATTTCAACGATCTAAAATGCTTAAAATGATTATTTTAGCAAAACAGCACGTTTTGAGCTTTAATCGCGTTTTAACGCGTAAAACAGCATAAAACGACGAATTTTTATTATTCGTTTTTATTAAATTTTTCTTTTATTTGAACGATTTCAACGATCTAAAATGCTTTAAAATGTTATTTTAGCAAAACAGCACGTTTTGAGCTTTAATCTGCGTTTTAACGCGTAAAACAGCATAAAAACGACGAAAATTTTTATTATTCGTTTTTATTAATATTGCTCTATTTGAACGATTTCAACGATCTAAAAATGCTTGAAAATGATTATTTTAGCAAAACAGCACGTTTTGAGCTTTAATCTGCGTTTAACGCGTAAAACAGCATAAAAACGACGAATTTTTTAAATTTTTCGTTTTTATTAATATTCGTCTATTTGAACGATTTCAACGATCTAAAATGCTTGAAAAACTTATTTTTAACAAAACAGCACGTTTTGAGTTTTTAAACTGCGTTTTAACGCGTAAAACAGCATAAAAAAAGACGAATTTTTATTATTCGTTTTTATTAATATTGCGTCTATTTGAACGATTTCAACGATCTAAAATGCTTGAAAATGATTATTTTAGCAAAACAGCACGTTTTGAGTTTTAATCTGCGTTTTAACGCGTAAAACAAACATAAAAAAGACGAAATTTTTATTATTCGTTTTTATTAATATTGCGTCTATTTGAACGATTTCAACGATCTAAAATGCTTGAAAATGATTATTTTAGCAAAACAGCACGTTTTGAGCTTTAATCTGCGTTTTAACGCGTAAAACAGCATAAAACGACGAAATTTTTTTATTCGTTTTTATTAATATTGCGTCTATTTGAACGACTTCAACGATCTAAAAGTTGCTTGAAAATGATTATTTTAGCAAAACAGCACGTTTTGAGCTTTAATCTGCGTTTTAACGCGTAAAACAGCATAAAAACGACAAAATTTTTATTATTCGTTTTTATTAATAGCTTCTATTTGAACGATTTCAACGATCTAAAATGCTTGAAAATGCTTATTTTAAGCAAAACAGCACGTTTTGAGCTTTTTATCTGCGTTTTAACGCGTAAAACAGCATAAAAACGAGAAATTTTTATTATTCGTTTTTATTAATATTGCGTCTATTTGAACGATTTCAACGATCTAAAATGCTTGAAAATGGTTATTTTAGCAAAACAGCACGTTTTGAGCTTTTAATCTGCGTTTTAACGCGTAAAACAGCATAAAAACGACGAAATTTTTTATTATTCGTTTTTATTAATATTGCGTCTATTTGAACGATTTCAACGATCTAAAATGCTTGAATATGATTATTTTAGCAAAACAGCACGTTTTGAACTATAATCTGCGTTTTAACGCGTAAAACAGCATAAAACGACGAATTTTTATTATTTGATTTTTATTAATTTTTCTTCATTTGAACGATTTCAACGATCTAAAATGCTTGAAAATGCTTATTTTAGCAAAACAGCACGTTTTGAGCTTTTAATCTGCGTTTTAACGCGTAAAACAGCATAAAAAAACGAAATTTTTTTTATTCGTTTTTATTAATATTGCGTCTATTTGAACGATTTCAACGATCTAAAGTGCTTGAAAATGATTATTTTAGCAAAAAAAGCACGTTTTGAGCTTTAATCTGCGTTTTAACGCGTAAAAGAGCATAAAAACGACGAAACTTTTATTATTCGTTTTTATTAATATTGCGTCTATTTGAACGATTTCAACGATCAAAATGCTTGAATATGATTATTTTAGCAAAACAGCACGTTTTGAGCTTTAATCTGCGTTTTAACGCGTAAAACAGCATAAAACGACGATTTTTATTATTCGTTTTGACGTGATATTTATTAATATTTCTTCTATTTGAACGATTTCAACGATCTAAAATGCTTGAAAATGCTTATTTTAGCGAAACAGCAGGTTTTGAGCTTTAATCTGCGTTTTAACGCGTAAAACAGCATAAAAACGACGAAATTTTTATTATTCGTTTTTTTTAATATTGCGTCTATTTGAACGATTTCAACGATCTAAAATGCTTGAAAATGATTATTTCAGCAAAACAGCACGTTTTGAGTTCATCTGCGTTTTAACGCGCTAAAACAGCATAAAACGACGAATTTTTATTATTCGTTTTTTAATATTGCGTCTATTTGAACGATTTCAACGATCTAAAATGCTTGAAAATGCTTATTTTAGAAAACAGCACGTTTTGAGCTTTAATCTGCGTTTTAACGCGTAAAACAGCATAAAACGACGAAATTTTTATTATTTGTTTTTATTAATATTGCGTCTATTTGAACGATTTCAACGATCTAAAATGCTTGAAAAAAGATTATTTCAGCAAAACAGCACGTTTTGAGCTTATCTGCGTTTTAACGCGTAAAACAGCATAAAACACGAAATTTTTATTATTTGTTTTTATTAATATTGCGTCTATTTGAACGATTTCAACGATCTAAAATGCTTGAAAATGATTATTTTAGCAAAACAGCACGTTTTGAGCTTTTTAAACTGCGTTTTAACGCGTAAAACAGCATAAAACGACGAATTTTTTTTATTCGTTTTTTACGTGATATTTATTAATATTTCTTCTATTTGAACGATTTCAACGATCTAAAATGCTTGAAAATGCTTATTTTAAGCAAAACTGCACGTTTTGAGTTTTAATCTGCGTTTTAACGCGTAAAACAGCATAAAAACGACGAATTTTTATAATTCGTTTTTATTAATATTGCTTCTATTTGAACAATTTCAATGATTCTAAAATGCTTGAAATGCTTATTTTAGCAAACAGCACGTTTTGAGCTTTTAATCTGCGATTTAACGCGTAAAAAAGCATAAAACGACGAATTTTATATTATTCGTTTTTTTTAATATTTTTCTATTTGAACGATTTCAACGATCTAAAATGCTTGAAAATGCTTATTTTAGCAAAACAGCACGTTTTGAGCTTTAATCTGCGATTTAACGCGTAAAAGAGCATAAAAAGACGACATTTTTATTATTCGTTTTTATTAATATTGCGTCTATTTGAACGATTTCAACGATCTAAAATGCTTGAATATGATTATTTTAGCAAAACAGCACGTTTTGAGTTTTTAAACTTTTCGTTTTAACGCGTAAAAGCATAAAAAAGACGAAATTTTTTTTATTCGTTTTTTTTTAATTTGCGTCTATTTGAACGATTTCAACGATCTAAAGTGCTTGAAAATGATTATTTTTGCAAAAAAAGCACGTTTTGAGCTTTAATCTGCGTTTTGCGTAAAAAAAGCATAAAAAAGACGAATTTTTTTAATTTTTTTTTTTATTAATATTGCTTCTATTTGAACGATTTCAACGATCTAAAATCTTGAAAATTTATTTTAAAACAAAACAACAAGTTTAGCTTTTTAAACTGCGTTTTTAAAGCGTAAAACAGCATAAAAACGACGAAATTTTTTATTATTCGTTTTTTTTAATATTGCGTCTATTTGAACGATTTCAACGATCTAAAGTGCTTGAAAATGGTTAAGCAAAAAAAGCAATTTTGAGTTTTTAAACTGCGTTTTAACCCCGTAAAACAGCATAAAAAAAAGACAAAATTTTATTATTCGTTTTTTTTAATTGGGGCCTTTTTTTGAACGTTTCAACGATCTAAAAAAGCTTGAATAGGGTTATTTTTTTTTAAAACAGCACGTTTTGAGCTTTAATCAGCGTTTTTAAAGCGTAAAACAGAAAAACGACAATTTTTTTTTTATTCGTTTTTTTTAATATTTCTTCTATTTTGGGAAAGATTTCCCCGATTTTAAAATGCTTGAAAATGCTTATTTTAGCAAAACAAAGTTTTTTAGTTTTTAAACTGCGGTTTTTAACCGCGTAAAAAAAAGCATAAAAAAAAGACGAAATTTTTAAATTTTTCTTTTTTTTTATTAATATTGTTTATTTTTAACGATTTCAACGATCTTAAAATGCTTGAAAATGATTATTTTTAGCAAAACAGCACGTTTTTAGTTTTAATCTGCGTTTTTAAAGCGTAAAAAAACATAAAAACGACGAATTTTTTTTTTATTCGTTTTTTTTTTAATATTGCTTCTATTTGAACGATTTCAACGATCTAAAAAAAGCTTTAAAATGCTTATTTTTTGAAAAAAAAGCACGTTTTGAGTTTAACCCCGTTTTATCGCGTAAAACAGGGATAAAAAAGACGTTTTCTTTTGTTTTTTTAAATTGCGTTTTTTGACTTTCCCCGATCTAAAGTGCGAAAATGATTATTTTAAAAAAACAGCAAGTTTTGAGCTTTTTAAACGCGTTTTTTAAAGCGCAAAACATCATAAAACGACGAATTTTTTATTATTCGTTTTTTAAAAATTGGGGGTTTTTTTTGAAAGATTTCAACGATCTAAAAAAGCCCGAAAATCTTTTTTTAGCAAAACAGCACGTTTTTAGTTTTAAAACTGCGTTTTTAAAGCGTAAAACGTAAAAAACGACGAAATTTTTTAAATTTTTCGTTTTTATTAATATTGCGTCTATTTGAACGATTTCAACGTGCCTTAAAACGAAAATGATTATTTTTGCCAAAAAAAGCCCTTTTGAGTTTTTTCCCGAGTTTTACCGCGTAAAACAGCCCAAAAAAAGACGAATTTTTTTTTTTTTTATTAATATTGTTTTTGGAACGACAACGATCTAAAATGCTTGAAAATGATTTAGCAAAACAGCACGTTTTTTAGGGAATCTGCGTTTTTAAAGCGTAAAACAGCATAAAAAAGACGAATTTTTTTTATTCGTTTTATTAATATTGCTCTATTTGAACGATTTCAACGATCTAAAAAAGCTTTAAAAAAGCTTTTTTTTTAGCAAAACAGCACGTTTTTAAAATTTTAAAACTGCGTTTTTTAAAGCGTAAACAGCATAAAAACGACAAATTTTTTTTTTTTCGTTTTTTATTAATATTGCGTCTTTTGAACGATTTCCCCGATCCTTTAAAAGCTTGAAAATCATTATTTTAGCAAAACAGCCGTTTTGAGCTTTTTAAACTGCTTTTTAACCCTAAAAAAGCATAAAAAAAAACGAATTTTTTATTATTCGTTTTTTTTAATATTGTTTTTATTTAAGAGGGTTTCAACGATCTTCTTGAAAATGCTTATTTTTTGCAAAACAGCACGTTTTGAGCTTTAATCTGCGTTTTAACGCGTAAAACAACATAAAAAAGACGAAATTTTTTTTATTCGTTTTTTATTAATATTGCGTCTATTTGAACGATTTCAACGATCTAAAATGCTTGAAAATGTTATTTTAGCAAAAAAGCACGTTTTAGCTTTAATCTGCGTTTTAACGCGTAAAAAAGCATAAAACGACAAATTTTTATTATTCGTTTTTATTAATATTGCTTCTATTTGAACGATTTCAACGATCTAAAATGCTGAAAATGCTTATTTTGGGAAAACAGCACGTTTTGAGCTTTAATCTGCGTTTTAACGCGTAAAACAGCATAAAACGACGAAATTTTTATTATTCGTTTTTTTATTAATATTGCGTCTATTTAACGATTTCAACGATCTAAAATGCTTGAAAATGATTATTTTTAGCAAAACAGCACGTTTGAGCTTTAATCTGCGTTTTGACGCGTAAACAGTAAAAAAAACGAATTTTTATTTTCGTTTTTTTTTAATATTTTTTTATTTGAAACGATTTCAACGATCTAAAATGCTTGAAAAAGCTTTTTTTTTGTAAAACAGCACGTTTTTAGCTTTAACGCGTTTTTAAAGCGAAAACAGCATAAAAAAAGACGAAATTTTTTTTTTCGATTTTTAAATATTGCGTCTATTTGAACGATTTCCCCAAAGATCTAAAAAGCTTGAAAATGTTAAGCAAAAAAGCACGTTTTTTAGCTTTAATCTGCGTTTTATCCGTAAAACAGCATAAAAAAAGACGAAATTTTATTATTGTTTTTTTTTTTAATTTCGCTATTTAAAACGTTTCAAAGATCTAAAGTGCTTGAAAATGATTATTTTAGCAAACAGCACGTTTTTAGCTTTAATCTGCGTTTTAACGCGTAAAACAGCATAAAACGACGAATTTTTTTTTATTCGTTTTTATTAATATTTCTTCATTTGAACGATTTCAACGATCTAAAATGCTTGAAAATGTTATTTTAGCAAAAGCACGTTTTGAGCTTTAATCTGCGTTTTAACGCGTAAAACAATAAAAAGCGAAATTTTTTTTTATTCGTTTTTATTAATATTGCGTCTATTTGAACGATTTCAACGATCTAAAATGCTTGAAAATGATTATTTTAGCAAAAAAGCACGTTTTGAGTTTAATCTGCGTTTTAACGCGTAAAACAGCATAAAAAAAGCAATTTTTTTTTATTCTTTTTATTTTGCCATTTAACGATTTCAACGATTAAAATGCTTGGAAAAGCTTATTTTGGGAAAAACGCACGTTTTTTGGTTTTTAATCTGCGTTTTAAGCGTAAAACAGCATAAAACGGGACGAAATTTTTTTTTATTCGTTTTTAAATAGCGTTATTTTGAAAAGGGATTTTAACGATCTAAAAAAGCTTGAAAGATTATTTTAGAAAACAGCACGTTTTAAACTTTTTAAACTGGTTTTTTTCGCGTAAAACAGCATAAAATGAGAATTTTTTATTCGTTTTTATTAATATTGTCATTTGAACGTTTCAAGCTAAAATGCTTTAAAATGTTATTTTAGCAAAACAGCACGTTTTTAGCTTTAATCTGCGTTTTAACGCGTAAAACAGCATAAAACGACGAAATTTTTTTTATTCGTTTTTATTAATATTGCGTCTATTTGAACGATTTCAACGATCTAAAATGCTTGAAAATGATTATTTTAGCAAAACAGCACGTTTTGAGCTTTAATCTGCGTTTTATCGCGTAAAACAGCATAAAAACGACGAATTTTTATTATTCGTTTTTATTAATATTGCGTCTATTTGAACGATTTCAACTATCTAAAATGCTTGAAAATGCTTATTTTAGCAAAACAGCACGTTTTGAGCTTTAATCTGCGTTTTAACGCGTAAAAACAGCATAAAACGACGAAATTCTTATTATTCGTTTTTATTAATATTGCGTCTATTTGAACGATTTCAACGATCTAAAATGCTTGAAAATGATTATTTTAGCAAAACAGCACGTTTTGAGATTTAATCTGCGTTTTAACGCGTATAACAGCATAAAACGACGAATTTTTATTATTCGTTTTTATTAATATTGCTTCTATTTGAACGATTTCAACGATCTAAAATGCTTGAAAATGCTTATTTTAGCAAAACAGCACGTTTTGAGTTTTAATCTGCGTTTTAACGCGTAAAACAGCATAAAACGACGAAATTTTTATTATTCGTTTTTATTAATATTGCGTCTATGTGAACGATTTCAACGATCTAAAATGCTTGAAAATGATTATTTTAGCAAAACAGCACGTTTTGAGCTTTAATCTTCGTTTTAACGCGTAAAACAGCATAAAAACGACGAATTTTTATTATTCGTTTTTATTAATATTGCTTCTATTTGAACGATTTCAACGATCTAAAATGCTTGAAAATGCTTATTTTAGCAAAACAGCACGTTTTGAGCTTTAATCTGCGTTTTAACGCGTAAAACAAGCATAAAAACGACGAATTTTTATTATTCGTTTTTATTAATATTTCTTCTATTTGAACGATTTCAACGATCTAAAATGCTTGAAAATGCTTATTTTAGCAAAACAGCACTTTTTGAGTTTTAATCTGCGTTTTAACGCGTAAAACAGCATAAAACGATGAAATTTTTATTATTCGTTTTTATTAATATTGCGTCTATTTGAACGATTTCAGGATCTAAAATGCTTGAAAATGATTATTTTAGCAAAACAGCACGTTTTGAGTCTTTAATCTGCGTTTTTAACGCGTAAAACAGCATAAAAACGACAATTTTGTTATTCGTTTTTATTAATATTGCGTCTATTTGAACGATTTCAACGATCTAAAATGCTTGAAAATGCTCATTTTAGTAAAACAGCACGTTTTGAGCTTTAATCTGCGTTTTAACGCGTAAAACAGCATAAACACGACGAAATTTTTATTATTCGTTTTATTAATATTGCGTCTATTTGAACGATTTCAACGATCTAAAATGCTTGAAAATGATTATTTTAGCAAAACAGCACGTTTTGAGCTTTAATCTGCGTTTTAAAGCGTAAAACAGCATAAAAACGACGAATTTTTATTATTCGTTTTTATTAATATTGCTTTCTATTTGAACGATTTCAACGATCTAAAATGCTTGAAAATGCTTATTTTAGCAAAACAGCACGTTTTGAGCTTTAATCTGCGTTTTAACGCGTAAAACAGCAGAAAAGCGACGAAATTTTTATTATTCGTTTTTATTAATATTGCGTCTATTTGAACGATTTCAACGATCTAAAATGCTTGAAAATGATTATTTTAGCAAAACAGCACGTTTTGAGCTTTAATCTGCGTTTTAACGCGTAAAACAGCATAAAAACGACGAATTTTTATTATTCGTTTTTATTAATATTTCTTCTATTTGAACGATTTCAAAGATCTAAAATGCTTGAAAATGATTATTTTAGCAAAACAGCACTTTTGAGCTTTAATCTGCGTTTTAACGCGTAAAAAGCATAAAAACGCAATTTTTTATTATTCGTTTTTATTAATATTGTGTCTATTTAAACGATTTTCAAATTTAAAATGCTTGAAAAGCTTTTTTAGCTAAAACAGCACGTTTTGAGCTTAATCTGCGTTTTAACGCGTAAAACAGCATTAAACACGACGAAATTTTTAATATTCGTTTTTATTAATATTGCGTCTATTTGAACGATTTCACTTGATCTAAAAGTTGAAAATGATTATTTTGCTAAAAAGCACGTTTTGAGCTTTAATCTGCGTTTTAGCGTAAAACAGCATAAAACGAAAATTTTATATTCGTTTTATAATATTGTTCTATTTGAACGATTTAACGTCTGAAATGCTGAAAATGCTTATTTTAGCAAAACAGCACGTTTTGAGCTTTAATCTGCGTTTTAACGCTAAACGCAAAAAACGACGAAATTTTTATTATTCGTTTTTTAATATTGCGTCTATTTGAACTATTTCAACGATCTAAAATGCATGAAAATGATTATTTTAGCAAAACAGCACGTTTTGTGCTTTAATCTGCGTTTTAACGCGTAAAACAGCATAAAACGACGAATTTTTATTATTCGTTTTTATTAATATTAGCTTCTATTTGAACGATTCAGTACTAAAATGCGTGAATATGATTATTTTAGCAAAACAGCACGTTTTGATTTTAATCTGCGATTTTAACGCGTTAAACAGCATAAAACGACGAATTTTAATATTCGATTTATTATTTTTCTATTTGAACGATTTAACGATCTAAAATGCTTGAAAATGCTTATTTTTAGCAAAACAGCACGTTTTGAGCTTTAATCTGCGTTTTAACGCGTAAAACAGCATAAAAACGACGAAATTTTTTTATTCGTTTTTATTAATATTGCGTCTATTTGAACGATTTCAACATCTAAAATGCTTGAAATATGATTATTTTAGCAAAACAGCACGTTTTGAGCTTTAATCTGCGTTTTAACGCAAAAAGCATAAAAACGACGAATTTATTTTTTCGTTTTTATTAATATTTCTTCTATTTGAACTATTTCAACGATCAAAATGCTTGAAAATGCTTATTTTAGCAAAACAGCACGTTTTGAGCTTTTAATCGCGTTTTAACGCGGGAAACAGCATAAAACGACGAAATTTTTTTATTCGTTTTTATTAATATTGCGTCTATTTGAACGATTTCAACGATCAAAATGCTTGAAAATGATTATTTTAGCAAAACAGCACGTTTTAAGCTTTAATCTGCGTTTCAACGCGTAAAACACATATAAACTTATAATTTTTATTATTGTTTTATTAATATATTTCATTTGAACGATTTCAAAGATCTAAATGCTTGAAAATGCATTTTGCAAAACAGCACGTTTTGAGCTTTAATCGCGTTTTAACGCGTAAAACACATAAAAAACGAAATTTTTATTATTCGTTTTTATTAATATTGCTTCTATTTGAACGATTTTCAACGATCTGAAATGCTTGAAAATGCTTATTTTAAGCAAAACAGCACGTTTTGAGCTTTAATCTGCGTTTTAACGCGTAAAACAGCATAAAAACGACGTAAATTTTTATTATTCGTTTTTATTAAATTGCGTCTATTTGAACTATTTCAACGATCTAAAATGCATGAAATGATTATTTTAGCAAAACAGCACGTTTTGGTTTAATCTGCGTTTTAACGCGTAAAACAGCATAAAAACGATGAATTTTTATTATTCGTTTTATTAATATTGCTTCTATTTGAACTGATTTCCAACGATCTAAAATGCTTGAATATGATTATTTTAGCAAAACAGCACGTTTTGAGCTTTAATCTGCGTTTTAACGCGTAAAACAGCATAAAAACGACGAATTTTTATTATTCGTTTTTATTAATATTTCTCTATTTGAACGATTTTAACGATCTAAAATGCTTGAAAATGCTTATTTTAGCAAAACAGCACGTTTTGAGCTTTAATCTGCGTTTTAACGCGTAAAACAGCATATAAACGACGAAATTTTATTATATTCGTTTTTTATTAATATTGCGTCTATTTGAAACTGATTTCAACGATCTAAAATGCTTGAATATGATTATTTTAGCAAAACAACAGTTTTGAGTTTAATCTGCGTTTTAACGCGTAAAACAGCATAAAAACACGAATTTATTATTTTCGTTTTATTAATATTTCTTCTATTTGAAACTCATTTCAACGATCTTAAAATGCTTGAAAATGCTTATTTAGCAAAACAGCACGTTTTGAGCTTTTAATCTGCGTTTAACGCGGAAAACAGCATAAAAACGACGAAATTTTTTATTCGTTTTTATTAATATTGCGTCTATTTGAACGATTTCAACGATCTAAAATGCTTGAAAATGATTATTTTAGCAAAACAGCACGTTTTAAGCTTTTAATCTGCGTTTCAACGCGCTAAAACGCATAAAACGACGAATTTTTATTATTCGATTTTATTAATATTGCTCTATTTGAACGCATTTCAACGATCTAAAATGCTTGAAAATGCTTATTTTAGCAAAACAGCGCTTTTGAGTTTAATCTGCGTTTTAACGCGTAAAACAGCATAGAAACGACGAATTTTTATTATTCGTTTTTATAATATTGCGTCTATTTGAACGATTTCAACGATCTTAAATGCTTGAAAATGATTATTTTAGCAAAACAGCACGTTTTGTTTAATCTGCGTTTTAACGCGTAAAACAGCATAAAAACGACGAAATTTTTATTATTCGTTTTTATTAATATTGCTTCTATTTGAAACGATTTCAACGATCTAAAATGCTTGAAAATGCTTTATTTTAGCAAAACAGCACGTTTTGGCAAAACAGCACGTTTTGAGCTTTTAATCTGCGTTTTAACGCGTAAAACAGCATAAAAAACGACGAATTTTTATTATTCGTTTTTATTAATATTTCTTCTATTTGAACGATTTCAACGATCTAAAAATGCTTGAAAATGCTTATTTTAGCAAAAACAGCAGTTTTGAGCTTTTAATCAGCGTTTTAACGCGTAAAACAGCAAAAACGACGAAATTTTTATTATTCGTTTTTATTAATATTGCGTCTATTTGAACGATTTCAACGATCTAAATGCTTGAAATATGATTATTTTAGCAAAACAGCACGTTTTGAGCTTTAATCTGCGTTTTAACGCGTAAAACAGCATAAAACGACGAATTTATTAATATTCGTTTTTATTAATATTTCTTCTATTTGAACTATTTCAACGATCTAAAATGCTTGAAAATGCTAATTTTAGCAAAACAGCACGTTTTGAGCTTTAATCTGCGTTTTAACGCGAAAACAGCATAAAACGACGAAATTTTTATTCGTTTTTTATTAATATTGCGTCTATTTGAACGATTTCAACGATCTAAAATGCTTGAAAATGATTATTTTAGCAAAACAGCACGTTTTAAGCTTTTAATCTGCGTTTTAACGCGTAAAACAGCATAAAAACGACGAATTTTTATTATTCGTTTTTATTAATATTGCTCTATTTGAACGATTTCAACGATCTAAAATGCTTGAAAATGCTTATTTTAGCAAAACAGCACGTTTTGAGCTTTAATCTGACGTTTTAACGCGTAAAACAGCATAAAACGACGAAATTTTATTACGTTTTTATTAATATTGCGTCTATTTGAACGATTTCAACGATCAAATGCTTGAAAATGATTATTTTAGCAAAACAGCACGTTTTGAGCTTTTAATCTGCGTTTTAACGCGTAAAACAGCATAAAACGACGAATTTTTATTATTCGTTTTTATTAATATTGCTTCTATTTGAACGATTTCAACGATCTAAAATGCTTGAAAATGTTATTTTAGCAAAACAGCACGTTTTGAGCTTTTAATCGCGTTTTAACGCGTAAAACAGCATAGAAACGACGAATTTTTATTATTCGTTTTTATTAATATTGCTCTATTTGAACGATTTCAACGATCTAAAATGCTTGAAAATGCTTATTTTAGCAAAACAGCACGTTTTGAGCTTTAATCTGCGTTTTAACGCGTAAAACGCATAAAACGACGAAATTTTGATTATCGTTTTTATTAATATTGCGTCTATTTGAACGATTTCAACGATCTAAAATGCTTGAAAATCATTATTTTAGCAAAACAGCACGTTTTGAGCTTTAATCTGCGTTTTAACGCGTAAACAGCATAAAAGACGAATTTTTATTATTCGTTTTATTAATATTGCTTCATTTGAACGATTTCACGATCTAAAATGCTTGAAAATGTTTCTTTTGCAAACAGCACGTTTGCTTTAATCTGCGTTTTAACGCAAAACAGCAAACGAGAAATTTATATCGTTTTTATTAATATTGCTTCTATTTGAACGACAACGATCAAAATGCTTGAAAATGCTTTTTTAGCAAAACAGCAGTTTTGAGTTTTAATCTGCGTTTAACGCGTAAAACAGTATAAAACGACGAAATTTTAATATTCGTTTATTAATATTGCGTCTATTTGAACGATTTCAACGATCTAAAATGAAATGATTATTTTAGCAAAACAGCACGTTTTGAGTTTAATCTGCGTTTAACGCGTAAAACACATAAAACGACGAAATTTTATTATTCGTTTTATTAATTGTCTATTTGAACGATTCAACGATCTAAAGCTTGAAAATGATTATTTCGCAAAACAGCACGTTTTCCAAAGGCCC
>NW_027047362.1:0-15464 GCF_025399875.1 Dalotia coriaria
GTTTTTTTTTTTTTTTTTTTTCCCCCCCCCCCCCGAATAAAAAAATTTCGTCGTTTTTGCTGTTTTGCGCGTTAAAACGCTGATTAAAAACTCAAACGTGCTGTTTTGCTAAAAAAGCATTTTTTAAGCATTTTAGATCGTTGAAATTGTTCAAATAGACGCTTTTAAAAAAAAAACGAATAAAAAAAATTTGTCGTTTTTTTGCTGTTTACGCTTAAAACGCAGATTAAAGCTCAAAACGGGTGTTTTCAAAATAAGATTTTCAAGCATTTTAGATCGTTGAAATCGTTCACATAAAAAAATATTAATAAAAACGAAAAATAAAAACGCGTTTTTTTGCTGTTTTTACGCGTTAAAACGCAGATTCTCAAAAAGGCTGTTTTGTTAAAAAAACATTTTCGGATTTTAGATCGTTGAAACGTTCAAATAAACAATATTAATAAAAAAAAAATAAAAAAAATTCGTCGTTTTATGCTGTTTTCGTTAAACGCAGATTAAAGCCAAAACGGCTGTTTTCAAAATAAGCATTTTCAAGCATTTTAGATCGTTGAAATCGTTCAAATAGAAGTTTTAAAAAAAACGAATAATAAAAATTTTTCCCTTTTTGTTTTTTACGCGTTAAAAAGCAGAAAAGCTCAAAACGTGCTGTTTTGTAAAATAACATTTTTAAGCATTTTAGATCGTTGAAATCGTTCAAATAGAAGCAATATTAATAAAAAAGAATAAAAAAAATTCCTCTTTTTTTGCTGTTTTACGCGTTAAAACGCAGATTAAAAATCAAAACGGGTGTTTTGTAAAAAAAAGCATTTTCAAGCATTTTAGATCGTTGAAATCGTTCAAATAGAAGCAATATTAATAAAAAAGAATAATAAAAAAAATTTGTCGTTTTTTGCTGTTTTACCCTTAAAAAGCAGATTAAAAACCCCAAAAAGTGCTGTTTGAAAAAAAAGCATTTTCGCATTTTCCGATCGTTGAAATCGTTCAAATAGACGCAATATTAATAAAACGAATAATAAAAATTTCGTCGTTTTTTTGCTGTTTTACGCGTTAAAAAAGCAGATTAAAGCTCAAAAAGTGCTGTTTTTTAAAAAAAAAGCATTTTCAAGATTTTAGATCGTTGAAATCGTTCAAATAGAAGCAATATTAATAAAAGCGAATAATAAAAAATTCGTCGTTTTTATGCTGTTTTACGCGTTAAAACGCAGATTAAAGCTCAACGTGCTTTTGTTTTGCTAAAATAAGCATTTTCAAGCGGCGCGATCGTTGGAAATCGTTCAAATAGACGCAATAGTAATAAAAACGAATAATAAAAATTTCGTCTCGTTTTATGCTGTTTTACGCGTTAAAACGCAGATTAAAGCTCAAACGTGCTGTTTTGGTAAAATAGCATTTTGCAAGCATTTTAGATCATTTGAAATCTTGTGAAGCAATATTAATAAAACGAATAATAAAAAATTCGTCGTTTTATGCTGTTTTACGCGTTAAAACGCAGATTAAGCTCAAAACGTGCTGTTTTGCTAAAATAAAGCATTATCAAGCATTTTAGATCGTTGAAATCACGTTCAAATAGACGCAATAAAAATAAAAAACGAATAATAAAAATTTCGTCGTTTTTTATGCTGTTTTACGCGCGTTAAAACGCAGAATAAAGCTCAAAACGTGCTGTTTTGCTAAAATAAGCATTTTCAAAGCATTTTTTAGATCGTTGAAATCGTTCAAATAAACGCAATATTAATAAAAACGAATATGTAAAGAATTTCGTCGTTTTATGCTGTTTTACGCGTTAAACGCAGATTAAAAGCTCAAAACGTGCTGTTTTTGCTAAAATAAGCATTTTCAAGCATTTTTAGATCGTTGAAATCGTTCAAAAGACGCAATATTAATAAAAACGAATAATAAAAATTTCGTTGTTTTTTTATGTAACACGCGTTAAACGCTGATTAAAGCTCAAAAACGGTGCTGTTTTGCTAAAATAAGCATTTTCAAGCATTTTAGATCGTTGAAATCGTTCAAATAGACGCAATATTAATAAAAACGAATAATAAAATTCGTCGTTTTATGCTGTTTTACGCGTTAAACGCAGATTAAAGCTCAAAACGTGCTGTTTTGCTAAAATAAGCATTTTCAAGCATTTTAGATCGTTGGGAAATCGTTCAAATACGGCAATATTAATAAAAACGAATAATAAAAAATTCGTCGTTTTTATGCGTTTTTACGCGTTAAACGCAGATTAAAGCTCAAAACGTGCTGTTTTGCTAAAATAAGCATTTTCAAGCGTTTTTAGATCGTTGAAATCGTTCAAATAGAAACAATATTAATAAAAACGAATAATAAAATTCGTCATTTTTTATGCTGTTTTACGCGTTAAAACGCAGATTAAAAACTCAAAACGTGCTGATTTGCTAAAATAAGCATTTTCAAGCATTTTCGATCGTTGAAATCGTTCAAATAGACGCAATATTAATAAAAACGAATAATAAAAATTTCGTCGTTTTATGCTGTTTACGCGTTAAACGCAGATTAAAAACTCAAAACGTGCTGTTTTGCTAAAATAAAGCATTTTTCCAAGCGTTGCAGATCGTTGAAATCGTTAAATAGACGCAATAAAAATAAAAACGAATAATAAAAATTTCGTCGTTTTATGCTGTTTTACGCGTTAAAACGCAGAATAATAAAGCTCAAAACGTGCTGTTTTAAAATAAGCATTTTCAAGCATTTTTTAGATCGTTGAAATCGTTCAAATAGAAGCAATATTAATAAAAACGAATAATAAAAATTCGTCGTTTTATGCTGTTTTTACGCGTTAAACGCAGATTAAAGCTCAAAACGTGCTGTTTTGCTGGAAATAAACGTTTTCAAACATTTTAGATCGTTGAAATCGTTCAAATAGACGCAATATTAATAAAACGAATAATAAAAATTTCGTCGTTTTATGCTGTTTTAGCGCGTTAAAACGCTGATTAAAGCTCAAAACGTGCTGTTTTTGCTTTAAAATAAGCATTTTCAAGCATTTTTAGATCGTTGAAATTGTTCAAATAGACGCAGTATTAATAAAAACGAATAATAAAATTCGTCGTTTTTATGCCATTTACGCGTTAAAACGCAGACTAAAGCTCAAAACGTGCTGTTTTGCTAAATAAGCATTTTCAAGCATTTTAGATCGTTGAAATCGTTCAAATAGAAGCAATATTAATAAAAAACGAATAATAAAAATTTCGTCGTTTTTATGCTGTTTTACGCGTTAAAAACGCAGATTAAAGCTCAAAACGTGCTGTTTTTGCTTTAAAATAAGCATTTTCAAGCATTTTTGAATCGTTGAAATCGTTCAAATAGAAGCAATATTAATAAAAACAAATAATAAAAATTCGTCGTTTTATGCTGTTTTGCGTTAAAACGCGCAGATTAAAAGAAACAAAACGTGCTGTTTTGCTAAAATAAGCATTTTCAAGCATTTTTAGATCGTTGAAATCGTTCAAATAGAAGCAATATTAATAAAAACGAATGGCAAAAATTTACGTCGTTTTTTATGCTGTTTACGCGTTAAAACGCAGATTAAAGCTCAAAACGTGCTGTTTTGCTAAAATAAGCATTTTCCGGCATTTTAGATCGTTGAAATCGTTCAAATAGACTTAATATTAATAAAAAACGAATAATAAAATTTCGTCGTTTTATGCTGTTTTACGCGTCAAAACGCAGATTAAAACTCAAAACGTGCTGTTTTTGCTAAAATAAGCATTTTCAAGCATTTTAGATCGTTGAAATCGTTCAAATAGAAGCAATATTAATAAAAACGAATAATAAAAATTCGTCGTTTTATGCTGTTTTACGAGTTAAAACGCAGATTAAAACACAAAACGTGCTGTTTTGCTTTAAAATAAGCATTTTAAAGCATTTTTAGATCGCGTTGGAAATCGTTCAAATAGACTCAATAAAATAAAAAAACGAATAATAAAAATTTCGTCGTTTTTATGCTGTTTTACGCGTTAAAACGCAGAATAAAACTCAAAACGTGCTGTTTTGCTAAAATAAGCATTTTCAAGCATTTTAGATCGTTGGAAATCTTTAGGTAGACGCAATATTAATAAAAGGCGAATAATAAAATTTCGTCGTTTTATGCTGTTTCGCGTTAAAACGCAGATTAAAGCTCAAAACGTGCTGTTTTGCTAAAAGATAAGCATTTTCAAGCATTTTAGATCGTTGAAATCACGTTCAAATAGACGCAATAAAATAAAACGAATGGCAAAATTTCGTCGTTTTTATGCTGTTTTACGCGTTAAAACGCAGATTAAAGCTCAAAACGTGCTGTTTTGCTAAAATAAGCATTTCAAGCACATTTTAGATCGGTTAAAATCATTCAAATAGACGCAATATTAATAAAAACGAATAAAATAAAATTTCGTTGTTTTATGCTGTTTACGCGTTAAAACGCTGATTAAGCTCAAAACATTGCTGTTTTAAAATAAAGCATTTTCAAGCATTTTTAGATCGTTGAAATCACGTTCCAGGCGCAATATTAATAAAAACTAATAATAAAAATTCGTCGTTTTTATGCTGTTTTACGCGTTAAAACGCAGATTAAACTCAAAACGTGCTGTTTGCTAAAATAAGCATTTTCAGCATTTTAGATCGTTGAAATCACGTTCAAATAAAACATATTAATAAAACGAATAATAAAAATTTCGTCGTTTTATGCTGTTTTACGCGTTAAAACGCTGATTAAGAAAACTCAAAACGTGCTGTTTTGCCAAAATAAGCATTTTCAAAGCATTTTTAGATCCCCGTTGAAATCGTTTTAAATAAACGTATTAATAAAAACGAATAATAAAAAATTCGTCATTTTATGCTGTTTTACGCGTTAAACGCTGATTAAAGCTCCCAAACCGTGCTGTTTTGCTAAAATAGCATTTTCAAGCATTTTAGATCGGTGAAATCGTTTCCAAATAGAAGCAGCGTAATAAAAACGAATAATAAAAAAATTCGTCGTTTTATGCTGTTTTACGTTAAAACGCTGATTAAAGCTCAAAACGTGCTGTTTTGCCAAAATAAGCATTTTCAAGCATTTTTAGATCATTGAAATCGTTTAAATAGAAACGTATTAATAAAACGAATAATAAAAAATTCGTCATTTTTATGCTTTTGTTTTACGCGTTAAAACGATTAAAGCTCAAACCGTGCTGTTTTTGCTAAAATAAGCATTTTCAAGCATTTTAGATCGTTGAAATCGTTCAAATAGAAGCAATAATAAGAAAAACGATTAATAAAATTTTTCGTCGTTTTACATGCTGTTTTACGCGTTAAAACGCTGATTAAAACTCAAAACGTGCTGTTTGCCCAAAATAAACATTTTCCAAGCATTTTAGATCGTTGAAATCGTTTAAATAGAAGCAATATTAATAAAAACGAATAATAAAAATTCGTCATTTTTTATGCTGTTTACGCGTTAAAACGCGTTAAAGCTCAAAACGTGCTGTTTTGCTTTAAAATAAGCATTTTCAAGCATTTTAGATCGTTGAAATCGTTCAAAATAGACGCATTAAAATAAAAACGAATAATAAAATTTCCGTCGTTTTTTATGATGTTTTACGCGTTAAAACGCAGAATAAAAGCTCAAACGTGCTGTTTTGCTAAAATAAGCATTTTCAAGCATTTCAGATCGTTGGAAATCGTTCAAATAGACGCAATATTAATAAAAACGAATTATAAAAAATTTCGTCGTTTTTTTATGCTGTTTTACGCGTTAAAACGCGGTTAAAAGCTCAAACCGTGCTGTTTTGCTAAAATAAGCATTTTCAAGCATTTTAGATCGTTGAAATACGTTCAAATAGACGCAATATTAATAAAAACGAATAATAAAAATTCGTCGTTTTTTATGCTGTTTTAGGCGTTAAAACGCAGATTAAAGCTCAAAACGTGCTGTTTTTTGCTAAAATAAGCATTTTTCAAGCATTTGCAGATCGTTGAAATCGTTCAAATAGAAGCAATATTAATAAAAACGAATTATAAAAATTTCGTCGTTTTTTATGCTGTTTTACGCGTTAAACGCAGATTAAAGCTCAAAACGTGCTGTTTTTGCCAAAATAAGCATTTTTCAAGCATTTTAGATCGTTGAAATCGTTTTAATAGAAGCAATATTAATAAAAACGAATAAAAATTCGTCATTTTATGCTGTTTTACGCGTTAAAACGCTGATTAAAACTCAAAACGTGCTGTTTTTGCTTTAAAATAAGCATTTTCAAGCATTTGCCGTCGTTGAAATCGTTCAAATACGGCAATAATGATAAAACGAATAATAAAAATTCGTGTTTTTATGCGCAGTATTTTACGCGCGTTAAAGCGCAGATTAAAGCTCAAAACGTGCTGTTTTGCTTTAAAATAAGCATTTTCCAGAAGCATTTTAGATCGTTAAAATCGTTCAAATAGAAGCAATAATGGCCAAAAACGGAATAATAAAAATTCGTCGTTTTTACATGCTGTTTTACGCGTTAAAACGCAGATTAAAGCTCAAAACGTGCTGTTTTGCTAAAATAAGCATTTTCACCAAGCGGCTTTAGATCACGTTGAAATCGTTCAAATACACGCAATAAAATAAAAACGAATAATAAAAAATTTCGCCGTTTTTGCCGATGTTTTACGCGTTAAAACGCAGAATAAAGCTCAAAACGTTAACAACGCACAAAATAAGCATTTTTCAAGCATTTTAGATCGTTAAAATCGTTCAAATAGAAGCAATATTAATAAAGCAGATAATAAAAATTTCGTCGTTTTATGCTGTTTTACGCGTTAAAACCTTTGATTAGCTCAAACCTGTTTTGCTAAAATAAGCATTTTCCAACATTTTAGATCGTTGAAATCGTTCAAATAGACACCGTATTAATAAAAACGAATAATAAAAATTCGTCGTTTTATGCTGTTTTAGGCGTTAAAACGCAGATTAAAGCTCAAAACGTGCTGTTTTGCTAAAATAAGCATTTTTCAGAAGCATTTACTAGATCGTTGAAATCGTTCAAATAGAAGCAATATTAATAAAAACGAATAATAAAAATTTCGTCGTTTTGCTATGCTGTTTTACATAAAACGCAGATTAAAACTCAAAACGTGCTGTTTTGCTAAAATAAGCATTTTCAAACATTTTTAGATCGTTAGAATCGTTCAAATAGAAGCAATATTAATAAAAACGAATAATAAAAAATTCGTCGTTTTTATGCTGTTTTACGCGTTAAACGCAGATTAAAGCTCAAAACGTGCTGTTTTGCTAAAATAAGCATTTTCAAGCATTTTAGATCGTTGGAAATCGTTCAAATAGAAGCAATATTAATAAAAACGAATAATACAAAAAATTCGTCGTTTTATGCTTTTATTTTTACGCGTTAAAACGCAGATTAAAACTCCGAAACGTGCTGTTTGCTGAAATAAGCATTTTCAAGTATTTTAGATCGTTGAAATCGTTCAAATGGGCGCAATATTAATAAAAACAGATAAAAATTTTGCGTCGTTTTTATGCTGATTTACGCGTCAAAACGCAGATTAAAGCTCAAAGCATTGCTGTTTTAGCACAAAATAAAGCATTTTCAAGCATTTTAGATCGTTAAAATCGTTTCAAATAGAAACAATAGTAATAAAAACGAACAATAAAAATTCACGTCGTTTTATGCTGTTTTACGCGTTAAAACGCAGATTAAAGCTCAAAACATTAACAACGCTGAAATAAGCATTTTCAAGCATTTTAGATCGTTGAAATCGTTCAAATAGAAGCAATATTAATAAAAACGAATAATAAAATTTCGTCGTTTTTATGCTGTTTTACGCGTTAAAACGCGGTTAAAGCTCAAACCGTGCTGTTTTGCTAAAATAAGCATTTTCAAGCATTTTAAATCGTTGAAATCGTTCAAATAGACGCAGCATTAATAAAAACGAATAATAAAAAAATCGTCGTTTTTATGCTGTTTCAGGCGTTAAAACGCAGATTAAAAGCTCAAAACGTGCTGTTTTGCTGAAAATAAGCATTTTCAAGCATTTTTAGATCGTTGAAATCGTTCAAATGTCGAAACAATATTAATAAAACGAATAATAAAAATTCGTCGTTTTTGCTATGCTGTTTTACGCGGTGCAAAACGCAGATTAAAGCTCAAAACGTGCTGTTTTGCTAGAATAAGCATTTTTCAAGCATTTTTAGATCGTTGAAATCGTTCAAATAGTGCCATATTAATAAAAACGAATAATAAAAATTCACGTCGTTTTTTATGCTGTTTTACGCGTTAAACGCAGATTAAAAGCTCAAAACATTAACTGTTTTGCTAAAATAAGCATTTTCAAGCATTTTTAGATCGTTGAAATCGTTCAAATAGACGCAATATTAATAAAAACCAATAATAAAAATTCGTCGTTTTTTTATGCTGTTTTACGCATCAAAACGCAGATTAAAACTCAAAACGTGCTGTTTTGCTAAAATAAGCATTTTCAAGCATTTTAGATCGTTGAAATCGTTCAAATAGAAGCAATAATAAAACGAATAATAAAAATTCGTCGTTTTTATGTGCTGTTTTTACGCGTTAAAACGCAGGTTAAAGCTCAAAACTGCTGTTTTTGCTGGAATAAGCATTTTTCAGCATTTTAGATCGTTGCTTGAAATCGTTCCAGAATAGACGCAATAAAAATAAAAACGAATAATAAAAATTTCGTCGTTTTTTGTATGCTGTTTTACGCGTTAAAAAACGCAGAATAAAGCTCAAAACGTGCTGTTTTGCTAAAATAAGCATTTTCGGCATTTCAGATCGTTGAAATCGTTCAAATATAGACGCAATATTAATAAAAAACGAATAATAAAAATTTCGTCGTTTTTTATGCTGTTTTACGCGCTAAACGCAGATTAAAGCTCAAAACGTGCTGTTTTGCTAAAATAAAGCATTTTCCAAGCATTTTTTAGATCGTTGAAATCGTTCCGATAGAAGCAATATTAATAAAAACGAATAATAAAAAATTCGTCGTTTTTTATGCTGTTTACGCGTTAAAACGCAGATTAAAGCTCAAAACATTGCTGTTTTTGCTAAAATAAACATTTCAAAAGCATTTTAGATCGTTGAAATCGTTCAAATAAAGGCGCAATATTAATAAAAACCAATAATAAAAATTTCGTCGTTTTTATGCTGTTTTACGCATCAAAACGCGGGTAAACTCAAAACATTGCTTTGTTTTTTTTGCTAAAATAAGCATTTTTCAAGCATTTTAGATCGTTGAAATCGTTCAATAGAAGCAATATTAATAAAACGAATAATAAAAAATTCGTCGTTTTTTTATGCTGTTTTACGCGTTGAAACGCAGATTAAAGCTCAAAACGTGCTGTTTTTGCTTTAAAATAAGCGCATTTTTCAAGCATTTTAGATCGTTGAAATCGTTCAAATAGACGCAATGGTAATAAAAACCAATAATAAAAATTTCGTCGTTTTTATGCTGTTTTACGCGTAAAACGCAGATTAAAACTCAAAACGTGCTGTTTTTTGCTTTAAAATAAGCATTTTCAAAGCATTTTAGATCGTTGAAATCGTTCAAATAGAAGCAATATTAATAAAAACGAATAATAAAAATTCTGCGTCGTTTTATGCTGTTTTACGCGTTAAAACGCAGATTAAAGCTCAAAACATGCTGTTTTGCTAAAATAAGCATTTTCCAAGCATTTTAGATCCCGTTGAAATCATTCAAATAGACGCAATAAAAATAAAACGGAGTGTAAAAATTTCGTCGTTTTATGCTGTTTACGCGTTAAAACGCAGAATAAAGCTCAAAACGTGCTGTTTTGCTAAAATAAGCATTTTCAAGCATTTCAGATCGTTGAAATCGTTCCGAAATAGACGCAATATTAATAAAACGAAGATAATAAAAATTTCGTCGTTTTATGCTGTTTTACGCGTTAAAACGCAGATTAAACTCAAAACGTGCTGTTTTGCTAAAATAAGCATTTTCAAGCATTTTAGATGCTGAAATCGTTCAAATAGAAGCAATATTAATAAAACGAATAATAAAAATTCGTCGTTTTATGCTGTTTTGCGCGTTAAAACGCAGATTAAAGCTCAAAGGCGTGCTGTTTTGCTAAAACCGGCGTACATAAGGCATTTTTAGATCGTTGAAATCGTTTCCGAAATAGACGCCATATTAATAAAAACAGATAATAAAAATTTCATCGTTTTTATGCCGTTTTTACGCGTTAAAACGCGAAGTTAAAACTCAAAACGTGCTGTTTTAAAATATAAGCATTTTAAGCATTTTTAGATCGTTGAAATCGTTCAAGTAGACGCAATGTGTAAAAACGAATAATAAAAATTTTGTCGCGTTTTATGCTGTTTTGTTAAAACGCAGATTAAAGCTCAAAACGTGCTGTTTTACAGCAAATAAACATTTTTAAAACATTTAGATCGTTTGAAATGCGATAGAAGCAATATTAATAAAAACGAATAATAAAAATTCGTCGTTTTTATGTGCTGTTTACGCGTTAAAGCGCAGATTAAAGCTCAAAACGTGCTGTTTTGCTAAAATAAGCATTTTCAAGCATTTTAGATCGTTGAAATCGTTCAAATAGACGCAATATTAATAAAAACGAATAATAAAATTTCGTCGTTTTTGTGCTGTTTTGCGTTAAAACGCTGATTAAAGCTCAAAACGTGCTGTTTTGCTAAAATAAGCATTTTCAAGCATTTTAGATCATTGAAATCGTTCAAATAGACGCAATATTAATAAAAACGGAATAATAAAAAATTCGTCGTTTTATGCTGTTTTATGCGTTAAAACGCAGATTAAAACTCAAAACATTGCTGTTTTTGCTAAAATAAGCATTTTCAAGCATTTTAGATCGTTGAAATCGTTCAAATGAGAAGCAATATTAATAAAAACGAATAATAAAAATTTCGTCACGTTTTATGCTGTTTTACGCGTTAAAACGCAGATTAAAGCTCAAAACGTGCTGTTTTAAAATATAAGCATTTTCAAGCATTTTTAGATGGATTTGAAATCGTTTAAATAGGAAAGCAATGGCCGTAAAAACGAATAATACAAAAATTCGTCATTTTTTATGCTGTTTTACGCGTTAAAACGCAGATTAAAGCTCAAAACGTGCTGTTTTGCTTTAAAATAAGCATTTTCAAGCATTTTAGATCGGTTGGAAATCCCGTTCAAATAGAAGCAATATTAATAAAAACGAATAATAAAAAATTCGTCGTTTTATGCTGTTTTGCGTTAAAACGCAGATTAAAGAGAAGCTCAAAGAGCGTGCTGTTTGCTAAAATAAGCATTTTCAAGCATTTTTGATCGTTGATCGTTCAAATAGAAGCAATATTAATAAAAGAGCAGATAATAAAAAGATTCGTCGTTTTTATGCTGTCTTACGCGCGTTAAAACGCAGATTAAAGCTCAAAACGTACTGATTTGCTAAAATAAGCATTTTCAAGCATTTTCGATCGTTGAAATCGTTCAAATAGACGCAGTAGTAATAAAAAGGCGAATAATAAAAATTTCGTCGTTTTTATGCTGTTTTTACGCGTTAAACGCAGATTAAAGCTCAAAACGTGCTGTTTTGCTAAAATAAACAGCATTTTTTACGGTCGTCAGGAAATCGTTCAAATAGACGCAATAAAAATAAAAAACGAATAATAAAAATTTCGTCGTTTTATGCTGTTTTGCGCGTTAAAACGCAGAAATAAAGCTCAAAACGTGCTGTTTTGCTAAAGCCAGCATTTTCAAGCATTTTTAGATCGTTGAAATCGTTCAAATAGAGCAATATTAATAAAAACGAATAATAAAAAATTCGTCGTTTTATGCTGTTTTACGCGTTAAAGCGCAGATTAAAACTCAAAACGTGCTGTTTTGCTGAAATAGCATTTTCCAAACATTTTAGATCGTTTGAAATCGTTCAAATAGACGCAATATTAATAAAAACGAATATTTAAAATTTCGTGTTTTATGCTGTTTCGCGCGTTAAAACGCTGATTAAAGCTCAAAACGTAACATTTTTTTGCTAAAATAAGCATTTTCAAGCATTTTAGATCGTTGAAATTGTTCAAATAGACGCAATATTAATAAAAACAGATAATAAAAATTCGTCGTTTTTATGCTGTTTACGCGTTAAAACGCAGATTAAAGCTCAAAACGTTAACGACTTTTCAAATAAACATTTTCAAGCATTTTAGATCGTTGAAATCGTTCAAATAGAAATATTAATAAAACGAATAATAAAAGATTTCGTCGTTTTATGCTGTTTTACGCGTTAGAAACGCAGATTAAAGCTCAAAACGTGCTGTTTTGCTAAAATAAGCATTTTCAAGCATTTTAGTCGTTAAAACGTTCAAAAAACAATATTTAAAAAAAGAAAATTTTTCCCCCCGTTTTTTTTTTTTGCTTAAAAGCGTTGCTAAAAAATTGTTTTGTTTAAAAAAAAAACATTTTAAAACATTTTTTAAATTTCGTTTTTTTAATAAAAAAAGAAAAAAAAATTTTTAAAAATTTTTTAGCTTTTTTGCTTAAAAAATTAAAAAAAATTTTTTTAAAATAACCCAAAAAAAATTTTAAACGTTAAACGTTGAATTAAATTTTAAAAAAAAAAATTAAAAAAAAAGCTTTTAGCTTTTTTGCGTTAAACGGGGTTTAAATAAAAATTTTTTTTAAAAAAATTTAAAGTTTTTTCGTTAAAAAAAAAAAATAAAAAAGTTAAAAATGTTTTTTTTTTCTTTTACGGAAAACGCAATTAAAACCCAAAAACCCAAAATAAAAATTTTGTTTTTCCCCTTAAACGTTAAAAAAATTTTAAAACAAAATAAATTTGGGGTTTTTATGTGTTTTCCCCCCTTAAAAAAAATTAATAAAAGGGTTTTTTAAAATCTTTTCCATTTTAGCGTAAAACGTTAAAAAAACGTAAAATAAAAAAAAAAAAAATTTCGTCGTTTTTTTTTACGCCCAAAAAAAAAAAATAAAATGCTTTTTTGCTTAACTTTTTAGCATTTTTAACTTAAATCGTTCAAAATAGCAAAATTTAAAAGAAAAATTTAAAAAAAAAGTCGTTTTATGTTTTTTAAAAACGAATTAAAAAAAAAAATTTGTTTTTTTAAAAAAGCATTTTTAAACTTTTTTTTCGTTTTAAATTTAAAAACCAATTTTAAAAAGAATGAAATAAAAATTTTTTTTTTTTTCGGTTAAAAACGTTGCTAAAAAAATTTTTTAAAAAACCCTTTTTTAAAAAGGTTTTTTTGACGAAATTTAAAAAAAAAATAAAAAAAAATTTTTATTTTTTTAGCGTTAAAAAGGTTAAAAAAACGGTTTTTTTAAAAAAAAATTTTTTTAAGCATTTTAGATTTAAATCGTTTTTAAAAAAAAAAAAAAAAAAAAAAATTTTTTCGTTTTTTATGCTGTTTTCCCTAAAGCAGATTAAAATCAAAACGTGCTGTTTTGCTAAAAAAGTTTTAAAAGGTTTAAATTTAAATAGAAACAATATTTAAAAAAAACAAATAATAAAAAATTCGTCGTTTTTTTTTTTTAAAAAAAAAAATAAAAATTTTTTGCTTTTTTTAAAAATTTTAAAAAGCATTTTTAAGGAAAATTTTAAAAAAAAAAAATAAAAAAAAATTAAAAATTTGTTTTTTTGGGGTTTTTTTTTGCGTTAAACAAAATTAAAAAAAACTTTTTTTTTAAAATAAAAATTTTGGTTTAATTTTAAACGTTAAAAAAAGCGTATTAAAAAAGAAAATAAAAATTTTCCCTTTTTTTTTTTGCTAAAAGCAATTAAAATAAAACGTTGTTTTTTAAAAAAGCATTTTAAAAGATTTAAATCGTTAAAAAAAACTTTAATAAAAAAAATAAAAAAAAGCGTTTTTTTTTTTTAAAACAAAAAAAAAAGTTTTTTTTAAAAAACTTTAAAAAATTTTGTCGTTAAAACGTTCCAAAAACCAAAAAAAAAAAACGTTTTAAAATTTTTTTTTAAATTTTTTGCGTTAAAACCTAAAACCAAAAAATTTTTTTAAAAAAAGCATTTTAAATTTTGGGCCCTTTAAATAACGTTTTTAAAAAAAAAATTTAAAAAAAATTTCCGTTTTTATCGTTTTTGCCGAAAAAAAAAAATAAAAAAATTTTTTTGCTTTTGCTTTTAAGCATTTTTAAGTAAACGTTCTAAAAAAAAAAACAATTAAAAATTTTCCCTTTTTATGCGTTTTTTTAAAAGCGGTTAAAAATCCTGCTGTTTTTTGCTTAAAATAAAAACTTTTTAAAAATTTTGTGTTAAATCTTTTAAAAAAAAAGGAATAATAAAATTTCTACGTCGTTTTTTATGCTGTTTTACGCGTTAAAACGCAGATTAAAGCTCAAAACGTGCTGTTTTTGCTAAAATAAGCATTTTCAAGCATTTTAGATCGTTGAAATCGTTCAAATAAACAATATTAATAAAAACGAATAATAAAAATTCGTCGTTTTATGCTGTTTTACGCGTTAAAACGCAGATTAAAACAAAACGTGCTGTTTTGCTAAATAAACATTGTCAAGCATTTTAGATCGTTTAAAAATCATTTCCAAATAGACGCCATATTAATAAAAACGAATAATAAAAATTTCATCGTTTTTATGCCGTTTTACGCGTTAAACGCTGATTAAAAAGCTCAAAACGTGCTGTTTTGCTAAAATAAGCATTTTTTTAAGCATTTTAGATCGTTAAGTCGTTCAAATAGACGCAATATTAATAAAAACGAATAATAAAATTTTTGTCGTTTTTATGCTGTTTTACGTTAAAACGCAGATTAAAGCTCAAAACGTGCTGTTTTGCTCAAATAAACATTTTTCAAGCATTTTTAGATCCGTTGAAATCGTTCAAAATAGAAGCAATATTAATAAAACGGAATAATAAAAAATTCGTCGTTTTTTATGCTGTTTTTACGCGTTAAAGCGCAGATTAAAGCTCAAAACGTGCTGTTTTGCTAAAATAAGCATTTTCAAGCATTTTAGATCACGTTGAAATCGTTCAAATAGACGCAATATTAATAAAACGGAATAATAAAAATTTCGTCGTTTTGTGCTGTTTTACGCGTTAAAACTGAAGTTAAAAGCTCAAAACGTGCTGTTTGCTAAAATAAGCATTTTCAAGCATTTTAGATCGTTGAAATCGTTCAAATAGACGCAATATTAATAAAAACGAATAATACAAAAAATTCGTCGTTTTTATGCTGTTTTATGCGTTAAAACGCAGATTAAAGCTCAAAACGTGCTGTTTTAACTAAAATAAGCATTTCAAGCATTTTAGATCGTTGAAATCGTTCAAATAGAAGCAATATTAATAAAAACGAATAATAAAAATTTCGTCGTTTTTATGCTGTTTACGCGTTAAGCGTTAAAAGCTTTCAAAACGTGCTGTTTTTGCTGAAATAAGCATTTTTCAAGCATTTTTTAGATCGTTGAAATCGTTTTAAATAGAAGCAATATTAATAAAAACGAATAATACAAAA
>NW_027047363.1:0-15461 GCF_025399875.1 Dalotia coriaria
ATAATAAAAATTTCGTCGTTTTTATGCTGTTTTACGCGTTAAAACGCAGATTAAAGAAACTCGAAACGTGCTGTTTTGCTAAAATAAAGCATTTTCAAGCATTTTAGATCGTTGAAATCGTTCAATTAAACAATATTAATAAAAACGAATAATAAAAAAATTCGTCACGTTTTATGCTGTTTACGCGATTAAAACGCAGATTAAAAGCTCAAAACGTGCTGTTTTGCTAAAATAGCATTTTCAAGCATTTTAGATCGTTGAAATCGTTCAAATAGACGCAATAATGTAAAAACGAATAATAAAATTTCGTCGTTTTATGCTGTTTTACGCGTTAAAACGCTGATTCAAAAGCACAAAACGTGCTGTTTTTGCTAAAATAAGCATTTTCAAGCATTTTAGATCGTTGAAATCGTTCAAATAGACGCAATATTAATAAAAACGAATAATAAAAATTCATCGTTTTTATGCTTGAACACGCGTTAAAACGCAGATTAAAACTCAAAACGTGCTGTTTTAGCACAAAATACCAGCATTTTCAAGCATTTTAGATCGTTGAAATCGTTCAAATAGAAGCAATATTAATAAAACGAATAATAAAATTTCGTCGTTTTTATGCTGTTTTTACGCGTTAAAACGCAGATTAAAACTCAAAACATTGCTGTTTTGCTAAAATAAAGCATTTTCAAGCATTTTAGATCACGTTGAAATCGTTTTAAATGAAACATGTAAGCGATAACCAAAATTCGTCATTTTATGCTGTTTTACGCGTTAAACGCAGATTAAAAGCTCAAAACGTGCTGTTTTTGCTAAAATAAGCATTTTCCAAGCATTTTAGATAGTTGGAATCGTTCAAATAGACGCAATATTAATAAAAACGAATAATAAAAATTTCGTCGTTTTTATGCTGTTTTACGCGTTAAAACGCAGAATAAAAACTCAAAACATTGCACCATTTAACTAAAATAAGCATTTTTCAGCATTTTAGATCGTTGAAATCGTTCAAATAGACGCAATAAAAGAAACGAATAATAAAAAGATTTCGTCGTTTTTATGCTGTTTTACGCGTTAAACGCAGATTAAAGCTCAAAACGTGCTGTTTTGCTAAAATAAGCATTTCAAGCATTTTAGATCGTTGAAATCGTTCAAATAGAAGCAATATTAATAAAAACGAATAATAAAAAATTCGTCGTTTTTTTTATGCTGTTTTACGCGTTAAAACGCAGATTAAAGCTCAAAACGTGCTGTTTTAGCTAAAATAAGCATTTTTCAAGCATTTTAGATCGTTGATCGTTCAAATAGACGCAATATTAATAAAAACGAATAATAAAAAATTTACCGTCGTTTTTTATGCTGTTTTGCGCGTTAAAACGCTGATTAAAAACTCAAAACGTGCTGTTTTTGCTAAAAATAAGCATTTTCAGAAGCATTTTAGATCGTTGAAATCGTTCAAAAATAGACGCAATATTAATAAAACGAATAATAAAAAATCGTCGTTTTTTTATGCTGTTTTGCGCGTTAAAACGCGAATTACAGCTCAAAAAACATTAACATTTTGCTAAAATAAGCGCATTTTCCAAAGCATTTTAGATCGTTGAAATCGTTCAAATAGACGCAATATTAATAAAAACGAATAATAAAAAATTCATCGTTTTTTATGCTGTTTCACGCGTTAAAACGCAGATTAAAGCTCAAAACGTGCTGTTTTTGCTTTAAAATAAGCATTTTCAAGCATTTTAGATCGTTGAAATCGTTCAAATAGAAGCAATATTAATAAAAACGAATAATAAAAATTTCGTCGTTTTTGTGTGCTGTTTTTACGCGTTAAAACGCAGATTAAAACGAGCGTACATTTTTTAACAAAATAAGCATTTTCAGTATTTTAGATCGATTTAAAATCGTTTAAATAGAAGCAATATTAATAAAAACAGCGAATAATAAAAATTTCGTCATTTTTATGCTGTTTTACGCGTTAAAACGCAGATTAAAGCTCAAAACGTGCTGTTTTGCTAAATAAGCATTTTCCAGCATTTTAGATCGTTGAAATCGTTCAAATAGAAGCAATATTAATAAAAACGAATAATAAAAAATTCGTCGTTTTTTATGCTGTTTTACGCGTTAAAACGCAGATTAAAAGCTCAAAACGTGCTGCTTTTGCTAAAATAAGCATTTTCAAGCATTTTAGATCGTTGAAATCGTTCAAATAGACGCAATATTAATAAAAACGGAATAATAAAAATTTCGTCGTTTTTATGCTGTTTTTACGCGTTAAAACGCTGATTAAAAGCTCAAAACGTGCTGTTTTTGCTTTAAAATAAGCATTTTTCAAGCATTTTGAATCGTTGAAATCATTCAAATAAGACGCAATAAAAACGAAGATAATAAAAATTCGTGGTTTTATGCTTTTGTTTTTTACGCGTTAAACGCAGATTACAGCTTAAAACGTGCTGTTTTGCTAAAATAAGCATTTTCAAGCATTTTAGATCGTTGAAATCATTTCAAATAGAAACTATTATTAATAAAAACGAATAATAAAATTTCGTCGTTTTATGCTGTTTTACGCGTTAAAACGCAGATTAAGCTCAAAACGTGCTGTTTTGCAAAAATAAGCATTTTCAGCGGTAACGGAATCAGTAAATTCCGGTAAACATGTCGGTTAATCGTTAATAAAAAGAAGACGAAAAATTTCGTCGTTTTATGCTGTTTTACGCGTTAAAACGCAGAATAAAAGCTCAAAACGTGCTGTTTTCTTAAATAAGCATTTTCAAGCATTTGACGTTGAAATCGTTCAAATAGACGCAATGTTAAGCCAAAAACAGATAATAAAAATTTCGTCGTTTTATGCTGTTTACGCGTTAAAACGCAGATTAAAACTCAGAAACGTGCAGTTTTGCTAAAATAAAGCATTTTCAAGCATTTTAGATCGTTAGAAATCGTTCCAATAGAAGCAATATTAATAAAAACGAATAATAAATAATTCGTCGTTTTTATGCTGTTTTCCACGCGTTAAAACGCAGATTAAACTCAAAACATTGCTGTTTTCAAAATAAGCATTTTTCAAGCATTTCCAGATCGTTGAAATCGTTCAAATAGACGCAATATTAATAAAAACGGAATAATAAAAATTTCGTCGTTTTTTATGTGCTGTTTTACGCGTTGAAACGCTGATTAAAGCTTAAAACGTGCTGTTTTTATACAAAATAAGCATTTTCAAGCATTTGAATCGTTGAAATCGTTAAAATAGACGCAATATTAATAAAAAACGAATAATAAAAATTCGTCGTTTTTATGCTGTTTTTACGCGTTAAAACGCAGATTAAAGCTCAAAACGTGCTGTTTGCTAAAATAAGCATTTTCAAGCATTTTAGATCATTGGAAATCGTTCAAATATTAGAAGCAATATTAATAAAAACGAATAATAAAAAGTAATAAAATCGTTTTATGCTTGTTTTACGCGTTAAAACGCAGATTAAAAGCTCAAAACGTGCTGTTTGCTAAAGTAAGCATTTTCAAGCATCTTAGATCGTTGAAATCTTTTAAATAGAAGCAATATTACTAAAAACGGATAATAAAAAATTCGTCATTTTATGCTGTTTTACGCGTTAAAACGCAGATTAAAGCTCAAAACGTGCTGTTTTGCTAAAATAAGCATTTTCAAGCATTTAGATCGGTAAATCGTTTAAATAGAAGCAATATTAATAAAAACGAATAATAAGAATTCGTCGTTTTTATACTGTTTACGCGTTAAAACGCAGCATAAAGCTCAAAGTGCTGTTTTGCTAAAATAATGAGCAATTTCAAGTATTTTAGATCGTTGACATCGTTCAAATAGACGCAATATTACCTAAAACGAATAATAAAAATTTCGTCGCGCATGCTGCTGTTTTACGCGTTAAAACGCAGATTAAAAACTCAAAACATTGCTGTTTTGCTAAAATAAACATTTTCAAGCATTTTTAGATCGTTGAAATCGGTCAAATAAGAAGCAATATTAATAAAAGGCGACGTAAAAAATTGTCATTTTTATGCTGTTTTACGCGTTAAATTGCAGATTAAAGCTCAAAACGTGCTGTTTTTACTAAAATAAAGCATTTTCAAGCATTTTAGATCGTTGAAATCGTTCAAATAGACATAATATTAATAAAAACGAATAATAAAATTCGTCGTTTTATGCTGTTTACGCGTTAAAACGCAGATTAAAACTCAAAACGTGCTGTTTTGCTACAAAAATAAAACATTTTCAAAGCATTTTAGATCGTTGAAATTGTTTAAATAGAAGCAATATTAATAAAAACGAATAATAAAAATTCGTCATTTTATGCTGTTTTACGCGTTAAAACGCAGATTAAAAACTCAAAACATGCTGTTTTCAAATAAACATTTTAAGCATTTTAGATCGTTGAAATCGTTCAAATAGACGCAATATTAATAAAAACGAATAATAAAAATTCGTCGTTTTTATGCTGTTTTACGCGCGTTAAAACGCAGATTAAAACTCAAAACGTGCTTTGTTTTGCTAAAAGCCATTATCAAGCATTTTTAAGATCGTTGAAATCGTTCAAATAGACGCAATATTAATAAAAACGAATAATAAAAATTTCGTCGTTTTTATGCTGTTTACGCGTTAAAACGCTGGTTAAAGCTCAAAACGTGCTGTTTTGCTAAAATAAGCATTTTCAAGCATTTTAGATCGTTGAAATCACGTTCAAATAGACGCAATATTAATAAAAAACGAATAATAAAAAATCATCGTTTTTATGCTGTTTGCGTTTAGAAGCGCGGTACTAAGCTCAAAACTTGTGCTGTTTTTGCTAAAATAAAGCATTTTCAAGCATTTTAGATCGTTAAATCGTTAAATAGACGCAATATTAATAAAAACGAATAATAAAAATTCATCGTTTTATGCTGTTTTACGCGTTAAAACGCAGATTAAAGCTCAAAACGTGCTGTTTTGCTAAAATAAGCATTTTTCAGCATTTTAGATCGTTGAAATCGTTCAAAATAGAAGCAATATTAATAAAAACGAATAATAGAAAATTTCGTCGTTTTGTGCTGTTTTACGCGTTAAAACGCAGATTAAAGCTCAAAACGTGCTGTTTTGCTAAAATAAGCATTTTTCAAGCATTTTAGATCGTTGAAATCGTTTTAAATAGAAGCAATATTAATAAAAACGAATAATAAAAAGAAATTTCGTCATTTTTATATGCTGTTTTACCTGCGAATTAAAACGCAGATTAAAGCTCAAAACGTGCTGTTTTGCTAAAATAAACATTTTCAAGCATTTTTAGATCGTTGGGAAATCGTTCAAATAGAAGCAATATTAATAAAACGAATAATAAAAATTCGTCGTTTTTATGCTGTTTTTTTACGCGTTAAAACGCAGATTAAAGCTCAAAACGTTAACAGCACAACAAAATAAACTTCAAGCATTTTAGATCGTTGAAATCGTTCAAATAGACGCAATATTAATAAAAACGAATAACGCTTAAAATTTCGTCGTTTTACATGCTGTTTTACGCGTTAAAACGCTGATTAAAGCTCAAGCATTTTTAGATCGTTGGGAAATCATTCAAATAGACGCAATATTAATAAAAACGAATAATAAAAAATTCGTGGTTTTTATGCTTTTGTTTACGCGTTCTGAAACGCAGATTACAGCTCAAACATGCTGTTTTTGCTAAAATAAGCATTTTCAAGCATTTTAGATCGTTGAAATCATTCAAATAGAAGCAATATTAATAAAAAACGAATAATAAAAGATTTCGTCGTTTTATGCTGTTTTTACGCGTTAAAGCGCAGATTGAAACTCAAAACGTGCTGTTTTGCAAAATAAGCATTTTTCAAGCATTTTTAGATCATTGAAATCGTTCAAATAGAAGCAATATTAATAAAAACGAATAATAAAATTCGTCGTTTTTTATGCTGTTTACGCATTAAAACGCAGATTAAAGCTCAAAACGTGCTGTTTTTGCTAAAATAAGCATTTTTCAAGCATTTTTAGATCATTGGGAAATCATTCAAAATAGACGCAATAAAATAAAAACGAATAATAAAAATTTCGTCGTTTTTTATGCTGTTTTACGCGTTAAAACGCAGAATAAAGCTCAAAACGTGCTGTTTGCTTAAATAAGCATTTTCAAGCATTTTTAGAGCGTTGAAATCGTTCAAATAGACAGCGCAATATTAATAAAAACGAATAATAAAATTTCGTCGTTTTATGCTGTTTTACGCGTTAAAACGCAGATTAAACTCGAAACGTGCTGTTTTGCTAAAATAAGCATTTTCAAGCATTTTAGATCGTTAGGAAATCGTTCCAATAGAAGCAATATTAATAAAACGAATAATAATAAATGATTCGTCGTTTTATGCTGTTTTACGCCGTTAAAACGCAGATTAAAGCTCAAAACGTGCTGTTTTTATACAAAATAAGCATTTTCAAGCATTTCAGATCGTTGAAATCGTTCAAATAGACGCAATATTAATAAAATAAATAAATTCGCGTTTTACTTAAAACGCATTAAGCTTAAAAGCGTATTTAAAAAGCATTTTCAAATCGTTTTAAAATTTAAATTAAGCATTAAAAAAAAATTAAAAAATTATTAAAATTTCCGTTAAGCTGATTTAGCTAAAAGCGATTACTCAAATAAGCTTTTAGCTTTAACAATTAAATTTTCAAATTTTAATCTTTGAAACTAAAATTGCAGATTTATGTGAAACGTTAAAATATAATATTTATAAAACTGTTTTGTAAAATCGCATTTTCAACAGTTTTTCGTTAAATGCAATTACGCAATATAATAATCGTGAATAAATTTCGTTTTAAAGCTATATTACGTAAAAAGCGAAAAACTAAAAAGTGTGTTTTTATAGCTTTTAAGCTTTTAGCTTAAAATGCGTTTAGCTCAAAAAGGCATTTTAAAAAATAATTAAAATTTTTAACTTAGCGTTAAAACGGAAAATAAAAATGCTTTTATTAAAAAGATTATTCAAGCATTTAGTCTTAAACGTTAAAAACAATTATAAAAACTTAAAAAGAATTTCGTTTATGTATATCGTAAAACGAAAATAATAAAAATATTTTTGCTTTTAGCTGTTTAAACGATTAAAATCGTCAAAATAAGCAAATTATTTAGATAAAAAAATTCTATTTTCATTTTTGATCGTTAAATCGAGATAAAGCTCAAAGTACATAATAAAAAAGAATTATAAATTTTGTCTTTTTATCGTTTACGCGTTAAACAATAAAACCAAAACGAAATTTTTTAAAATTAGCATTTTAAATTTAATCGTTGAAATCGTTCAAAAGGCGCAATATAATAAAAAAGAATAATAAAGAATTTCGTCGTTTTATGCTGTTTTACGCGTTAAAACCGAATAAAAAAACAAAGATGCTGTTTTGCTAAAAATAAGCATTTTTTAAGCATTTTAGATCGTTGAAATCGTTCAAATAGACGCATATTAAAAAAAACGAATAATAAAAATTCGTCGTTTTATGCTGTTTACGCGTTAAAACGCAGATTAAAGCTCAAACTCTGTTTTCTAAAAAAAGCATTTTCAAGCATTTTAAATCGTTGAATCGTTTAATAGAGCAATATTAAAAAAGAATAATAAAAATTCGTCGTTTTATGCTGTTTTACGCGTTAAAACCAGATTAAAGCTCAAACGAGCTGTTTTGTAAAATAACATTTCAAGCATTTTAATCCCTTGAATCCCCTTCAAATAGAGCAATATTAAAAAAACAATATTTAAAAATTTCGTCGTTTTTATGCTGTTTACGCGTTAAACGCGATTAAAAACCCCAAAACGTGCTGTTTTGCTAAAAAGCATTTTCAAGCATTTTAGAAACGTTGAAATCGTTCAAATGAAGCAATATTAAAAAAAACGAAAAATAAAAATTCGTCGTTTTTTTCTGTTTTGGTTAAAACGCAGATTGAAACTCAAAACGTGCTGTTTTGCTAAAATAACATTTTCAAGCATTTTTTTGATCGTTGAAATCGTTCAAATAGAGCAATATTTAAAAAAACGATAATAAAAATTCCTCGTTTTTATGCTGTTTTACGCGTTAAAACGCAGATTAAAGCTCAAAACTGCTGTTTTGCTTTTAAAAAAAAGCATTTTCAAGCATTTTAGATCGTTAAAACGTTCAAATAGACGCAATAAAAATAAAAACGTAAAAAAATTTCGTCGTTTTTAGCATTTACGCGTTAAAACGCAGATAAATAAAACGTGCTGTTTTCTAAAATAAGCATTTTAAGCATTTTAGATCGTTGAAATCGTTCAAATAGACCAATATTTAAAACGAATAATAAAATTTCGTCGTTTTAAACTGTTTACGCGATTAAAACTCACAGTTAAAGCTCAAAACGATGCTGTTTTGCTAAAATAAGCATTTTTCAAGCATTTAGATCACGTTGAAAATCGTTCAAATGAACGCAATATTAATAAAAACGAATAATAAAATTCGTCGTTTTTATGCTGTTTTGCGTTAAAACGCAGATTAAAGACTCAAAACGTGTGTTTTGCTAAAATAAGCGCATTTCAAACATTTTGGGTAATTTAAATCGTTTTCAAATAGAAGCAATATTAATAAAATCCAGCGAATAATAAAAATTCGTCGTTTTATGCTGTTTTACGTTAAACGCAGATTAAAGCTCAAAACGTGTATTTTGTTAAAATAAAACATTTTCAAGCATTTTTAGATCGTTTGAAATCGTTCAAATAGACGCAATGTGTAAAACGAATAATAAAATTCGTCGTTTTTATGCTGTTTTACGCGTAAAACGCAGATTAAAGCTCAAAACGTGCTGTTTTTGCTAAAATAAGCATTTTCAAGCATTTTTTAGATCTGTTTGAATCGTTCAGAAATAAAACAATATTAATAAAAACGAATAATAAAAATTATATCGTTTTTATGCTGTTTTACCACTTGTTCAAGCAGATTAAACTCAAAACGTGCTGTTTTGCTAAAATAAGCATTTTCAAGCATTTTGGGTATTGTTAAATCGTTCAAAATAGAAGCAATATTAATAAAAACGAATAATAAAATTTGTCATCGTTTATGCTGTTTCGCGTTAAAAACGCAGATTACCGGCGAAACTCACGGCGTGCTGTTTTGCTAAAATAAAGCATTTTCAATCATTTTTAGATCGTTGAAATCGTTCAAATAGGCAATATTATTAATAAAGCAGATAACAAAATGTCGTCGTTTTTAGCATGTGCTGTTTTACGCGTTAAAACGCAGATTAAACTCAAAACGTGCTGTTTTTATAAAATAAACATTTTCAAGCATTTGAATCGGTGAAATCGTTCAAATAGACGCAATAAAATAAAAACGAATAATAAAAATTTCGTCGTTTTTATACTGTTTTCACGCGTTAAACGCAAGATAAAGCTCAACAGTGCTGTTTTGCTACAAAATAAACATTTTCAAAGCATTTTAGATCACGTTGGAAATCGTTCAAATAGACATAATAGTAATATAAGCTTGAATAATAAAATTCGTCGTTTTATGCTGTTTTACGCGTTCGGCCGCAGATTAAAAGCCTCAAAACGATGCTGTTTGCAAAATAAGCATTTTCAAGCATTTTAGATCATTTGAAATCCACGTTCAACTAGACGCAATATTAAAACGAATAATAAAAAAATTCGTCACGTTTTATGCTGTTTTACGCGTTAAAACGCAGATTACAGCTCAAAACAGTACTGTTTGCTAAAATAAGCGTTTTCAAGCATTTTAGATCCGTTGAAATCGTTCAAATAAACAATATTAATAAAAACGAATAATAAAAGATTCGTCGTTTTATGCTGTTTTACGCGTTAAAACGCAGATTACAGCTCAAAACGTGCTGTTTTGCTAAATTAAGCATTTTCAAGCATTTTTAGATCGTTGAAATCTCGTTCCGAAATAGAAACAATATTAATAAAAACGAATAATAAAAATTTCGTCGTTTTTGTATGCTGTTTACGCGTTAAAACGCAGATTAAAAGCTCAAACGTGCTGTTTTACTAAAATAACATTTTCAAGCATTTTGAATCGTTGAAATCGTTTAAATAGAAACAATATTAATAAAAAACGAATAATAAAAATTCGTCATTTTATGCTGTTTTACGCGTTACGTTAAACGCAGATTAAGCTCAAAACATTGCTGTTTTGCTAAGCATTTTCAAGCATTTTAGATCGTTGAAATCGTTCAAATAGACGCAATATTAATAAAAACGGAATAATAAAATTTCGTCGTTTTATGCTGTTTTTACGCGTTAAAACGCAGATTAAAACTCAAGCGATGCTGTTTTGCCTAAAATAAAACATTTCAAAAGCATTTTTAGATCGTTAAATCGTTCCAGAAATAGAAGCAATGTATTAATAAAACGATAATAAAAATTCGTCGTTTTATGCTGTTTACTCGTTAAAACGCAATTAAAACTCAAAACGATGCTGTTTTTGCTTTAAAATAAAACATTTTCAAGCATTTAGATCGTTGAAATCGTTCAACTAGACGCAATATTAATAAAACGAATAATAAAAATTCGTCGTTTTATGCTGTTTTACGCGTTAAAACGCAGATTAAAGCTCAAAACGTGCTGTTTTTGCTAAAATAAGCATTTTCAAGCATTTTAGCGTCGTTGAAATCGTTCAACTAGACGCAATATTAATAAAACGAATAATAAAAATTCGTCGTTTTACATGCTGTTTTACGCGCGTTAAAACGCAGATACAGCTCAAAACGTGCTGTTTTGCACAAATAAAACATTTTTCGGCATTTAGATCACGTTGAAATCGTTCGGAAATAGGAAACGTATTAATAAAAACGAATAATAAAAATTCGTCGTTTTTATGCTGTTTTACGCGGGTAAAACTATGATTAAAGCTCAAAAACCTGCTGTTTTGCTAAAATAAGCATTTTCAAGCATTTTAGATCGTTGAAATCGTTCAAATAGACGCAACAATATTAATAAAAACGAATAATACTTCTTGTACGTAACGACACTTGTTAAAGCGAATTAAAAGCTCAAAACGTGCTGTTTTGCAAATAATCATTTCAAGCACATTTTAGTCGATTTGAAATCGTTCAAATAGAAGCAATATTAATAAAGAAACGAATAATAAAAAATTCGTCGTTTTTATGCTGTTTTACGCGTTAAAACGCAGATTAAAACTTTAAAACTGCTGTTTTTTTCTAAAAAAAAGCATTTTCAAACATTTTTTGATCGTTGAAATGTTCAAATAGAGCAATATTAAAAAAACGAATAATAAAATTTCGTCGTTTTTTTGTTTTACGGTTAAAAAGCAGATTAAACTAAAACGTGCTGTTTTGCAAAATAAGCAAAGCATTTTTTAAACGTTAAATCGTTAAATGAAGCAAATTTAAAAAAAACGAAAAAAAAATTCGTCGTTTTTTTTGCTTTTTTACCCTTAAAACGCAGATTAAAACTCAAAACGTGCTGTTTTTAAAAAAAAAATTTTCAAGCTTTTTAATCGTTGAAATCGTTCAAATAGAAAATAAAAAAAAAAATAAAAAAAATTTTTTCGTTTTTCTTTTTTACCCTTAAAAGCGTAAAGCTCAAAAAGTGCTTTTTTTCTAAAATAAAACATTTTCAAGCTTTAGATCGTTGAAATCGTTCAAATAGAAGCAATATTAAAAAAAGAAAAATAAAAATTTGTCGTTTTTTTTGCTGTTTTCCGTTAAAAAGCCCGTTAAACCCCCAAAACGTGCTGTTTTTTCTAAAAAAACATTTTTAAACATTTTAGATCCCTTAAATCGTTTAAATAGAAGCAAAATAATAAAACGAATAAAAAAAAATTTTGTTTTTGCTGTTTACGCGTTAAAAGCAGATTTAAAAAACAAAACGTGCTGTTTTTTCTAAAATCTTTTCAAAAATTTTTTGATCTTGAAATCGTTCAAATGACGCAATAAAAATAAAAAAGAATAATAAAATTTCGTCGTTTTTTTGCTGTTTTTCGCGTTAAAACGCCGATTAAACTCAAAACGTGCTGTTTTGCTAAAATAAGCATTTTCAAGCATTTTTAGATCGTTGAAATCGTTCAAATAGACGCAATATTAATAAAAACGAATAATAAAATTTCGTCGTTTTATGCTGTTTTACGCGTTAAAACGCGATTAAAACTCAAAACGTGCTGTTTTGCTAAAATAAGCATTTTCAAGCATTTTAGATCGTTGAAATCGTTCAAATAGAAGCAATATTAATAAAAAACGAATAATAAAATTCGTCGTTTTATGCTGTTTTACGCGTTAAAACGCAGATTAAAGCTCAAAACGTGCTGTTTTGCTAAAATAAGCATTTTCAAGCATTTTAGATCGTTGAAATCGTTCAAATAGAAGCAATATTAATAAAACGAATAATAAAAATTTCGTCGTTTTATGCTGTTTTACGCGTTAAAACGCAGATTAAAGCTCAAAACGTGCTGTTTTGCTAAAATAAGCATTTTCAAGCATTTTAGATCGTTGAAATCGTTCAAATAGACGCAATATTAATAAAAACGAATAATAAAAATTTCGTCGTTTTTATGCTGTTTTAAGCGCGTTAAAACGCAAATTAAACTCAAAACGTGCTGTTTTGCTAAAATCAGCAATTTCAGAAGCATTTTAAGACGTTAAAATCGTTCAAATAGACGCATTAGAAATAAAACGATAAATAAAATTTACGTCGTTTTTTTACGCGTTAAAACGCAGAATAAAGCTCAAAACGTGCTGTTTTGCTAAAATAAAAAGCATATTCAAGCATTTTAGATCGTTGAAATCGTTCAAATGAAGCAAATTAATAAAAACGAATAATAAAATTTCGTCATTTTCATTTGTTTTACGCGTTAAAACGCGATTAAACTCAAAACGTGCAATTTTTGAAAAAATAAAATTTTAAGTTTTTTATGATCGGTGAAATCGTTCAAATAGACGCAATATTATATAAAAAACGAATAATCAAAAATTTTCGTCGTTTTATGCTGTTTTACGCGTTAAAACGCAGATTAAAAAGCTCAAAAACGTGCTGTTTTTTAAAATAAGCATTTTTCAGCATTTTAGATCGTTGAAATCGTTCAAATAGAAGCAAATTAATAAAACGATTAATCAAAATTCGTCGTTTTATGTGTTTTACGCGATTAAAACGCAGATTAAGCTCAAAACGTGCGTTTTAGCAAATAAACATTTCGGCATTTTAGAACGTTGAAATCGTTCAGAATAGAGCAATATTAATAAAAACGAATAATAAAAATTTCGTCGTTTTTATGTGTTTTACGGTTAAAAGCAGATTAAAGCTCAAAACGTGCTGTTTTTAAAATAAGCATTTTCAAGCATTTTAGATCGTGAAATCGTTCAAATAGACAATATTAATAAAAACGAATAATAAAAATTTCGTCGTTTTTATGTTTTTACGCGTTAAAACGCAGATTAAAACTCAAAACGTGCTGTTTTGCTAAAATAAGCATTTTCAAGCATTTTGATCGTTGAAATCATTCAAATAGAAGAAATAATAAAAACGAATAATAAAATTCGTCGTTTTTATGCTGTTTTACGCGTTAAAACGCAGATTAAAGCTCAAAACGTGCTGTTTTGCTAAAATAAAGCATTTTCAAGCAATTTTAGATCGTTAAATGTTCAAATAGAACAATATTAATAAAAGCGAATAATAAAAATTTCGTCGTTTTATATATTTTACGCGTTAAAACGCAGATTAAAGCTCAAAACCTGCTGTTTTGCTAAAATAAAGCATTTTCAAGCTTTTAGATCGATCAGGGTCAGGACAGGGTGGTGAGGTTGGGGGCGGTTGTTGAGGGACGGGTTGGGATCTTTTATGCTGTTTTACGCAGAATTAAAACGCAGGAATAAAAGCTCAAAACGTGCTGTTTTCGATAATAAAGCATTTTAAGCATTTTAGATCCGGGTGAATGATTCAAATGATAATATTAAAAACGAATAAATAAAAATTTCGTCACGTTTTTATACTTATTTTGCGCGTTAAACGCGATTAAAGAAACTCAAAGGCAGTACGCTGTTTTGCTAAAATAAGCATTTCAAGCATTTTAAGATCGTTGAAATCGTTTAAATAGAGCAATATTAATAAAAGGCAGGAATAATAAAAAATTCGTCACATTTTATGCTGTTTTACGCGTTAAAACGCGGAATAAAAGCTCAAAACGTGCTGTTTTGCTAAAATAAACATTTTTCAAGCATTTTTAGATCGTTGAAATCCGTTTAAAATAGACGCAATGATAATAAAACGAATAATAAAAATTTCATTCGTTTTTTATGCTGTTTACGCGTTAAAACGCAGATTAAAACTCAAAACGGTACTATTTTGCTAAAATAAGCATTTTCAAGCATTTTAGATCGTTGAAATCGTTCAAATAGAACAATAAATAAAAAAAGAATAAAAATTCGTCGTTTTTATGCTGTTTTCCCCGTTAAAACGCAGATTTAAAAATCAAAACGTGCTGTTTTTTCAAAATAAGCATTTTCAAGCATTTTAGATCGTTGAAATCGTTCAAATAGACGCAATAAATAAAAAAATAAAATAAAATTTCGTAGTTTTTATGCTGTTTTACGCGTTAAAACGCAGAATTAAAGCCAAAACGTGCTGTTTTGCTTTTAAAAAAAGCATTTTCAACATTTTAAAATCGTTGAAATCGTTCAAATAGACGCAATATTATAAAACGAATAATAAAAAATTCGTCGTTTTTATGCTGTTTTACGCGTTAAAACGCAGATTTAGAAGCTGAAAACGTGCTGTTTTGCTAAAAAAGCATTTTAAAGCATTTTAGATCGTTTAAAACGTTTCAAATAAAAAAATATTAATAAAAACGAATATAAAATTTAGACTTTTTATGCTTGTTTTGCGTTAAAACGCAATTAAACTCAAAAGCTGTTTTAAAATAACGCTTTTAGCTATTTTAGATGCGTTGAAATCGTTCAAATGAAACTATTAAAAATAAGCAATTCAAGCATTTTAGTTGTTGTTTTAGCTTAAAACGCAACGGAATAAAAAAACGTGCTGTTTTTGCTAAATAAGCATTTTAAAACATTTAACGTTGTGTTCAAAAAAGCAAATTTTAAAAAAAATTTTAAAAAAATTTCGTTTTTTGCTTTTTTTTAAAAAAAAACCAAAATCTGTTTTTTTAAAAAAAAGCAATTTTTAAATTTTTTAACGGGTTTTTAAATAAACAAAATTTAAAAAAAAATAAAAAATTTTTTTTTTGTTTTTTTTAAAACGAATTAAAATCCGGGTGTTTGCTAAAAAACATTTTAACCAAACTTGTTTTTAAATAAGAAATTTTAAAAAAATAATAAAAAAATTTTTTTTTTTTTTATTTAAAAAGAATTAAAAAAAATTTTTTTTTGTTTTGCTTAAAATAAAATTTTTAAACATTTTGTTTGAAAAGTTTTAAAAAAATTTAAAAAAATTAAAAAAAACGTTTTTTGCACGGTTAAAAATTCTAAAAAGCTGTTTTC
>NW_027047364.1:0-15446 GCF_025399875.1 Dalotia coriaria
TTGCTAAAAGGGGTTTTCTAAAAAAATTTTTTTTAAAAATTTTTTTTAAATGAAAAAGCGAAATTTTAAAAACGTTTTCGCGTTTTAGCGAGTTAAACGCGTGCCAAAACCTTTTTCAAAAGCATTTTACTTTTTTAAACGTTAAATTTAAAAAAATAAAAAAAAAAAAAAAAATAAAAAACGTCGTTTTTTTTTTTAAACCCTTAAAAAAAAAAAAAAATTTTTTTTTAAAAAAAATTTTAACATTTTTTAAAAAGTTAAATTTAAAAAAAAAAAAATTTTTTTTAAAAAAGAAAAAAAAACCTTTTTTTTTTTTAAAAGAAATTTTAAAAAATTTTTTAAAAAAAGCATTTAAAAAAATTTAAATCGTTAAAAAGCCAATAAAAAAAAAAGTTAAAAAAAAAATTTTTTTTCTGTTTTGGAAAAAGCTAACTAAAACTTTTTTTTTCAAAAAATTTTAACATTTTTAATTTAAAACGTTAAAAAGCGTATTTAAAAAAGAAAAAAAAACGTGTTTTTTTGCTTTTTCGCTTGAGTTAAAAATCTCGCAAAATAAAAATTTTTAAATTTGTCTTTTAAAAGTTTAAAAAATTTAAAAAAAAAAATAAAAAAAAAACGTCGTTTTTATTTTTTTTTTTAAAAAAGAATTAAAGCCAAATTTTTTGCTTTAAAAAAAATTTTCAAAAATTTTGACGTTAAACGTTAAAAACGCTAAAAATAAAACGTTAAAAATTTGCTTTTTAGCTTTTTGGAAACCAAAAAACAAAGGCTTTTTTTAAAAATATTTTGCATTTTAAACGTTAAAAGTTAAAAACGCAAATTAAAAAAAACGTTAAAAATTGGCTTTTAAACTTTTTTCCCCTTAAAACGCAGATTAAAAGCTCAAAACATGCTGTTTTGCTAAAATAAGCATTTTCAAGCATTTTTTGATCGTTGAAATCGTTCAAATAGACGCAATATTAATATAAAACGAATAATAAAAATTTCGTCGTTTTATGCTGTTTTACGCGTTAAAACGCAGAATAAAGCTTCAAAACGTGCTGTTTTGCTAAAATAAGCATTTTCAAGCATTTTAGATCGTTGAAATCGTTCAAATTGAAGCAATATTAATAAAAACGAATAATAAAATTTCGTCGTTTTTGTGCTGTTTTACGCGTTAAAACGCAGAATAAAGCTCAAAACGTGCTGTTTTGCTAAAATAAGCATTTTCAAGCATTTTAGATGTTGAAATCGTTCAAATAGACGCAATATTAATAAAAAACGAATAATAAAAATTCGTCGTTTTTATGCTGTTTTACACGTTAAAACGCAGAATAAAGCTCAAAACGTGCTGTTTTGCTAAAATAAGCATTTTCAAGCATTTTAGATCGTTGAAATCGTTCAAATAGACGCAATAAAAATAAAAACGAATAATAAAAATTTCGTCGTTTTATGCTGTTTTACGCGATAAAACGCAGAATAAAGCTCAAAACTTGCTGTTTTGCTAAAATAAGCATTTTCAAGCATTTTAGATCGTTGAAATCGTTCAAATAGACGCAATATTAATAAAAACGAATAATAAAAATTTCGTCGTTTTATGCTGTTTTACGCGTTAAAACGCAGATTAAAGCTCAAAATCGTGCTGTTTTGCTAAAATAAGCATTTTCAAGCATTTTAGATCGTTGAAATCGTTCAAATAGAAGCAATATTAATAAAAACGAATAATAAAAATTCGTCGTTTTATGCTGTTTTACGCGTTAAAACGCAGATTAAAGCTCAAACGTGCTGTTTTGCTAAATAAGCATTTCAAGCATTTTAGATCGTTGAAATCGTTCAAATAGAAGCAATATTAATAAAACGAATAAAAAATTCGTCGTTTTATGCTGTTTTACGCGTTAAAACGCAGATTAAACTCAAACGTGCTGTTTTGCTAAAATAAGCATTTTCAAGCATTTTAGATCGTTGAAATCGTTCAAATAGACGCAATAAAATAAAAACGAATAATAAAATTTCGTCGTTTTTATGCTGTTTTACGTTAAACGCAGATAAAGCTCAAAACGTGCTGTTTTCAAAATAAGCATTTTCAAGCATTTTAGACGTTGAAATCGTTCAAATAGACGCAATATTAATAAAAACGAATAATAAAAATTCGCGTTTTATGCTGTTTTACGCGTTAAACGCAGATTAAAGTTCAAAACGGGTGTTTTGCTAAAATAACCATTTTCAAGCATTTTAGATCGTTGAAATCGTTCAAATAGACGCAATATAATAAAAACGAATAATAAAATTTCGTCGTTTTATGCTGTTTTACGCGTAAAACGCAGATAAAGCTCAAACGTGCTGTTTTGCTAAATAAGCATTTTCAAGCATTTTAGATCGTTCAAATAGAAGAAATATTAATAAAAACGAATAATAAAATTCGTCGTTTTTATGCTTTTTACGCGTTAAAACGCAGATTAAAGCTCAAAACGTGCTGTTTTGCTAAAATAAGCATTTTCAAGCATTTTAGATCGTTGAAATCGTTCAATAGACGCAATAAATAAAAACGATAATAAAAATTGTCGTTTTATGTTGTTTTACACGTTAAACGCAGAATAAAGCTCAAACGTGCTGTTTTGCTAAAATAAGCACAAGCATTTAGATCGTTGAAATCGTTCAAATAGACGCAATAAATAAAAACGAATAATAAAAATTCGTCGTTTTGTGCTGTTTACGCGTTAAAACGCAGATAAAGCTCAAACGTGCTGTTTGCTAAAATAAGCATTTTCAAGCATTTTAGATAGTTGAAATCGTTCAAATAGACGCAATATTAATAAAAACGAATAAAAATTCGTCGTTTTATGTGTTTTACGCGTAAAACGCAGAATAAAGCTCAAAACGTGCTGTTTTGCTAAAATAAGCATTTTCAAGCATTTTAGAAACGTTCAAATAGACGCAATAAATAAAAACGATAATAAAAATTTCGTCGTTTTATGCTGTTTACGCGATAAAACGCAGAATAAAGCTCAAAACGTGCTGTTTTGCTAAAATAAGCATTTTCAAGCATTTTAGATCGTTGAAATCGTTCAAATAGACGCAATATTAATAAAAACGAATAATAAAATTTCGTCGTTTTATGTTGTTTTACGCGTTAAACGCAGATTAAAGCACAAACGTGCTGTTTTGCTAAATAAGCATTTCAAGCATTTTAGATCGTTGAAATCGTTCAAATAGAAGCAATAAATAAAAACGAATAATAAAAATTCGTCGTTTTATGCTGTTTTACGCGTTAAACGCAGATAAAGCTCAAAACGTGCTGTTTTGCTAAAATAAGCATTTTCAAGCATTTAGATGTTGAAATCGTTCAAATAGACGCAATATTAATAAAAACAATAAAAAAATTCGTCGTTTTATGCTGTTTTACGCGTTAAATGCAGAATAAAGCTAAAACGTGCTGTTTTGCTAAAATAAGCATTTTCAGCATTTTAGATCGTTGAAATGTTTAAATAGAAGCAATATTAATAAAAACGAATAATAAAAATTTCGTCATTTTTTTGCTGTTTTACGCGTTAAAACGCAGATTAAAAGCTCAAAACGTGCTGTTTTGCTAAAATAAGCATTTTCAAGCATTTTAGATCGTTGAAATCGTTCAAATAGACGCAATATTAATAAAAACGAATAATAAAATTTCGTCGTTTTTATGCTGTTTTACGCGTTAAAACTCAGATTAAAAACTCAAACGTGCTGTTTTGCTAAAATAAGCATTTTCAAGCATTTTAGATCGTTGAAATCGTTCAAATAGAAGCAATATTAATAAAAACGAATAATAAAAATTCGTCGTTTTTTTGCTGTTTTACGCGTTAAACGCAGATTAAAGCTCAAAACGTGCTGTTTTGCTAAAATAAGCATTTTCAAGCATTTTAGATCGTTGAAATCGTTCAAATAGACGCAATAAAAATAAAACGAATAATAAAAATTTCGTCGTTTTATGCTGTTTTTCGCGTTAAAACGCAGATTAAAGCTCAAATCGTGCTGTTTTGCTAAAATAAGCATTTTCAAACATTTTAGATCGTTGAAATCGTTCAAATAGAAGCAATATTAATAAAAACGAATAATAAATTCGTCGTTTTATGCTGTTTTACGCGTTAAAACGCAGATTAAAGCTCAAAACGTGCTGTTTGCTAAAATTAGCATTTTCAAGCATTTTAGATCGTTGAAATCGTTCAAATAGACGCAATAAAAATAAAAACGAATAATAAAAATTTCGTCGTTTTTATGCTGTTTTACGCGTTAAACGCAGAATAAAGCTCAAAACGTGCTGTTTTGCTAAAATAAGCATTTTCAAGCATTTTAGAACGTTGAAATCGTTCAAATAGACGCAATATTAATAAAAACGAATAATAAAAATTCGGCGTTTTTTTGCTGTTTTACGCGTTAAAACGCAGATTAAAGTTCAAAACGTGCTGTTTTGCTAAAATAACCATTTTCAAGCATTTTAGATCGTTGAAATCGTTCAAATAGACGCAATATTAATAAAACGAATAATAAAAAATTTCGTCGTTTTATGCTGTTTTACGCGTAAAACGCAGAATTAAAGCTCAAAACGTGCTGTTTTGCTAAAATAAGCATTTTCAAGCATTTTAGATCGTTCAAATAGAAGAAATATTAATAAAAACGAATAAAAAAATTCGTCGTTTTATGCTGTTTTACGCGTTAAAACGCAGATTAAAGCTCAAAAACGTGCTGTTTTGCTAAAATAAGCATTTTCAAGCATTTTAGATCGTTGAAATCGTTCAAATAGACGCAATATTAATAAAAAACGAATAATAAAATTCGTCGTTTTATGTTGTTTTACACGTTAAACGCAGAATAAAGCTCAAAACGTGCTGTTTTGCTAAAATAAGCATTTTCAAGCATTTTAGATCGTTGAAATCGTTCAAATAGACGCAATAAAATAAAAACGAATAATAAATTCGTCGTTTTGTGCTGTTTTACGCGTTAAAACGCAGAATTTAAAACTCAAAACGTGCTGTTTTGCTAAAATAAGCATTTTCAAGCATTTTAGATGTTGAAATCGTTCAAATAGACGCAATATTAATAAAAACGAATAAAAAAAATTCGTCGTTTTTTTGCTGTTTTACGCGTTAAAACGCAGAATAAAGCTCAAAACGTGCTGTTTTGCTAAATAAACATTTTCAAGCATTTTAGATCGTTGAAATCGTTCAAATAGACGCAATAAAAATAAAAACGAATAATAAAAATTTCGTCGTTTTATGCTGTTTTACGCGATAAAACGCAGAATAAAGCTCAAAACGTGCTGTTTTGCTAAAATAAGCATTTTTCAAGCATTTTAGATCGTTGAAATCGTTCAAATAGACGCAATATTAATAAAAACGAATAATAAATATTTCGTCGTTTTATGCTGTTTTACGCGTTAAAACGCAGATTAAAGCACAAATCGTGCTGTTTTGCTAAAATAAGCATTTTCAAGCATTTTAGATCGTTGAAATCGTTCAAATAGAAGCAATAATAATAAAAACGAATAATAAAAATTCGTCGTTTTATGCTGTTTTACGCGTTAAAACGCAGATTAAAGCTCAAAACGTGCTGTTTTGCTAAAATAAGCATTTTCAAGCATTTTAGATCGTTGAAATCGTTCAAATAGACGCAATATTAATATAAAACGAATAATAAAAATTTCGTCGTTTTATGCTGTTTTACGCGTTAAAATGCAGAATAAAGCTCAAAACGTGCTGTTTTGCTAAAATAAGCATTTTCAAGCATTTTGATCGTTGAAATCGTTCAAATTGAAGCAATATTAATAAAAAACGAATAATAAAAATTCGTCGTTTTATGCTGTTTTACGCGTTAAACGCAGGTAAAGCTCAAAACGTGCTGTTTTGCTAAAATAAGCATTTTCAAGCATTTTAGATCGTTGAAATCGTTCAAATTGAGCAATATTAATAAAAACGAATAATAAAAATTCGTCGTTTTATGCTGTTTTACGCGTTAAAAAGCAGATTAGAGCTCAAAACGTGCTGTTTTGCTTTAAAATAAGCATTTTCAAGCATTTTAGATCGTTGAAATCCTTCAAATAGAAGCAATATTAATAAAAACGAATAATAAAAATTGTCGTTTTATGCTGTTTTACGCGTTAAAACGCGATTACAGCTCAAAACGTGCTGTTTTGCTAAAATAAGCATTTTCAAGCATTTTAGATCGTTGAAATCGTTCAAATAGAAGCAATATTAATAAAAACGAATAATAAAAATTCGTCGTTTTATGCTGTTTTACGCGTTAAACGCAGATTAAAGCTCAAACGTGCTGTTTTTGCTAAAATAAGCATTTTCAGCATTTTAGATCGTTGAAATGGTTTAAATAGAAGCAATATTAATAAAAACAAATAATAAAAAATCGTCATTTTTATGCTGTTTTACGCGTTAAACGCAGATTAAAGCTCAAAACGTGCTGTTTTGCTAAAATAAGCATTTTCAAGCATTTTTTGATCGTTGAAATCGTTCAAATAGAGCAATATTAATAAAGAACGAATAATAAAAATTTCGTCGTTTTATGCTGTTTTACGCGTTAAAACTCAGATTAAAAACTCAAAACGTGCTGTTTTGCTAAAATAAGCATTTTCAAGATTTTTTGATCGTTGAAATCGTTCAAATAGAAGCAAAATTAATAAAAACGAATAATAAAAATTGTCGTTTTATGCTTTTTTTACGCGTTAAAACGCAGATTAAAGCTCAAAACGTGCTGTTTTGCTAAAATAAGCATTTTCAAGCATTTTTTGATCGTTGAAATCGTTCAAATAGACGCAATATTAATAAAAACGAATAATAAAATTCGTCGTTTTATGCTGTTTTACACGTTAAGACGCAGAATAAAAACTCAAAACGTGCTGTTTTGCTAAAATAAGCATTTTCATGCATTTTAGATCGTTGAAATCGTTCAAATAGACGCAATAAAATAAAACGAATAATAAAATTTCGTCGTTTTGTGCTGTTTTACGCGTTAAAACGCAGAATAAAGCTCAAAACGTGCTGTTTTGCTAAAATAAGCATTTTCAAGCATTTTAGATAGTTGAAATCGTTCAAATAGACGCAATAAATAAAAACGAATAATAAAAATTCGTCGTTTTTATGCTGTTTTACACGTTAAAACGCAGAATAAAGCTCAAAACGTGCTGTTTTGCTAAAATAAGCATTTTCAAGCATTTTAGATCGTTGAAATCGTTCAAATAGACGCAATAAAATAAAAACGAATAATAAAAATTTCGTCGTTTTATGCTGTTTTACGCGATAAAACGCAGAATAAAAACTCAAAACCTGCTGTTTTGCTAAAATAAGCATTTTCAAGCATTTTAGATCGTTGAAATCGTTCAAATAGACGCAATATTAATAAAAACGAATAATAAAAATTTCGTCGTTTTATGCTGTTTTACGCGTTAAAACGCAGATTAAAGCTCAAATCGTGCTGTTTTGCTAAAATAAGCATTTTCAAGCATTTTAGATCGTTGAAATCGTTCAAATAGAAGCAATATAATAAAACGAATAATAAAAATTCGTCGTTTTATGCTGTTTTACGCGTTAAAACGCAGATTAAAGCTCAAACGCTGTTTTGCTAAAATAGCATTTTCAAGCATTTTAGATCGTTGAAATCGTTCAAATGACGCAATAAAATAAAACGAATAATAAAAATTCGTCGTTTATGCTGTTTTACGCGTTAAAACGCAGAATAAAGCTCAAACGTGCTGTTTGCTAAAATATGCATTTCAAGCATTTAGATCGTTGAAATCGTTCAAATATTATTAAAAAACGAATAATAAAAATTGGTCGTTTTATGCTGTTACGTAAACCTTATTAAAGCTCAAACGGTCGTTAAATAGCATTTTCAGCATTTTAGATCGTTGAAATCGTTCAAATAGAACTATTAATAAAAGATAATAAAAATTTCATTTTATCTGTTTACGCTAAACGCAGTTGGCTCAAACGTGCTGTTTTGCTAAATAAGCATTTTCAAGCAGATCGTTGAAATCGAATAGACGCAATATTAAAACGAATAAAAAATTTCGTCGTTTTATGCGTTTACGCGTTAAAACGCAGATTAACCAAATCGTGCTGTTTTGCTAAAATAAGCATTTCAAGCATTTAGATCGTTGAAATCGTTCAAATAGAAGCAATATTAATAAAACGAATAATAAAAATTCGTCGTTTTATGTGTTTTACGCGTTAAACGCAGATTAAAGCCAAACATGCTGTTTTGCTAAAATAAGCATTTCAAGCATTTTAGACGTTGAAATCGTTAAATAGACGCATAATATAAAACGAATAATAAAAATTTCGTCGTTTTATGCTGTTTTGCGTAAAACGAATAAAGCCAAACGTGCTGTTTTGCTAAAATAAGCATTTCAAGCGATCGTTGAAATGTCAAATTGAAGCAAAAAAAAAGATAATAAAAATTTCGTCGTTTTTGCTGTTTACGCGTTAAACGCAGAATAAAGCTCAAAAGTGCTGTTTTGCTAAAATAACATTTTCAAGCATTTTAGATAGTTGAAATGTCAAATAGACGCAATATTAATAAAACGAATAATAAAATTGTCGTTTTATCTGTTTTACGTTAAACGCAGAATAAAGCTAAACGTGCTGTTTTAAAATAAGCATTTCAAGCATTTACGTTGAAATCGTTCAAATAGGCAATAAAATAAACGATAAAAAAATTTCGTGTTTTTAGTTTACGTAAAACGCAGATAAACTCAAACTTGCTGTTTTGCTAAAATAAGCATTTTCAAGCATTTAGATCGTTGAAATCGTTCAAATAGACGCATATTAATAAAACGAATAATAAAATTTGTCGTTTTTATGCTGTTTTGCTTAAAACGCAGATTAAACTCAAATCGTGCTGTTTTGCTAAAATAAGCATTTTCAAGCAAGATCGTTGAAATCGTTCAAATAGAAGCAATATTAAAAAACGAAAATAAAAATTCGTCGTTTTATGCTGTTTTCCCCGTTAAAACGCAGATAAGCTCAAAACGTGCTGTTTTGCTAAAATAAGCATTTTCAAGCATTTTAGATCGTGAAATCGTTCAAATGACGCAATATTAATAAAAACGAATAATAAAAATTTCGTCGTTTTATGCTGTTTTACGCGTTAAAACGCAGATTAAAGCTCAAATCGTGCTGTTTTGCTAAAATAAGCATTTTCAAGCATTTTAGATCGTTGAAATCGTTCAAATAGAAGCAATATTAATAAAAACGAATAATAAAAATTCGTCGTTTTATGCTGTTTTACGCGTTAAAACGCAGATTAAAAGCTCAAAACGTGCTGTTTTGCTAAAATAAGCATTTTCAAGTATTTTAGATCGTTGAAATCGTTCAAATTGAAGCAATATTAATAAAAACGAATAATAAAAAATTCGTCGTTTTATGCTGTTTTACGCGTTAAAACGCAGATTAGAGCTCAAAACGTGCTGTTTTGCTAAAATAAGCATTTTCAAGCATTTTAGATCGTTGAAATCCTTCAAATAGAAGCAATATTAATAAAAACGAATAATAAAAATTCGTCGTTTTTATGCTGTTTTACGCGTTAAAACGCAGATTACAGCTCAAAACGTGCTGTTTTGCTAAAATAAGCATTTTCAAGCATTTTAGATCGTTGAAATCGTTCAAATAGAAGCAATATTAATAAAAACGAATAATAAAAATTTCGTCGTTTTTATGCTGTTTTACGCGTTAAAACGCAGATTAAAGCTCAAAACGTGCTGTTTTGCTAAAATAAGCATTTTCAAGCATTTTAGATCGTTGAAATGGTTTAAATAGAAGCAATATTAATAAAAACAAATAATAAAAAATCGTCATTTTTATGCTGTTTTACGCGTTAAAACGCAGATTAAAGCTCAAAACGTGCTGTTTTGCTAAAATAAGCATTTTCAAGCATTTTAGATCGTTGAAATCGTTCAAATAGACGCAATATTAATAAAAACGAATAATAAAAATTTCGTCGTTTTATGCTGTTTTACGCGTTAAAACTCAGATTAAAGCTCAAAACGTGCTGTTTTGCTAAAATAAGCATTTTCAAGATTTTTAGATCGTTGAAATCGTTCAAATAGAAGCAATATTAATAAAAAACGAATAATAAAAATTCGTCGTTTTATGCTGTTTTACGCGTTAAAACGCAGATTAAAGCTCAAAACGTGCTGTTTTGCTAAAATAAGCATTTTCAAGCATTTTAGATCGTTGAAATCGTTCAAATAGACGCAATAAAATAAAAACGAATAATAAAAATTTCGTCGTTTTTATGCTGTTTTACGCGTTAAAACGCAGAATAAAGCTCAAAACGTGCTGTTTTGCTAAAATAAGCATTTTCAAGCATTTTATATCGTTGAAATCGTTCAAATAGACGCAATATTAATAAAAACGAATAAAAAATTTGCCCTTTTATGCTGTTTTTCGCGTTAAAACGCAGATTAAAAACTCAAAAGTGCTGTTTTTTCTAAAATAAGTTTTCGCCATTTTAGATCGTTTAAATCGTTCAAATAGACGCAATAAAAAAAAAAAGTTAAAATTTTCGTTTTTTTGCTGTTTTTCGCGTTAAAAAGCGAAAAAGCTCAAAACGTGCTGTTTTGCTTTTAAAAAAAGTTTTTTGCCCTTTTTTTATCGTTGAAATCGTTCAAATAGACGCAATATTAATAAAAAAAGAATAATAAAAATTTCGTCGTTTTTTTTGCTGTTTTACGCGTTATAACGCAGATTAAAGCTCAAAACTTTCTGTTTTTAAAATAAAACATTTTCAAGCATTTTGATCGTTTAAATCGTTTTAAATAGACGCAATTAAAAAAAAAAGAATAATAAAAAATTTTGTCGTTTTTTTGCTGTTTTACCCTTAAAAAGCAGAATAAAGCTCAAAAAAGGCTGTTTTGCTAAAATAAGCATTTTCAACATTTTTTTATCGTTGAAACGTTCAAATAGACGCAATATTAATAAAAAAAGAATAATAAAAAATTTTGTCGTTTTTTCTTTTTACGCGTTAAAACGCAGATTAAAAGCTCAAATCGTGCTGTTTTTCTAAAATAAGCATTTTCAAGCATTTTAGACGTTTAAATCGTTCAAATAGGGCCAAAAATTTTTAAAAAACGAAAAAAAAAATTTTGTCGTTTTTATGCTTTTTTTTAGCGTTAAAAAGGGGATTAAAACTCAAAAAGTGCTGTTTTGCCTTTTAAAAAAAAGATTTTCAAGCATTTTTTGATCGTTTAAATCGTTCAAAAGGGCCAAAAAAATAAAAAAAAGAATTATAAAAATTTGTCGTTTTTTTTGTTTTTTTACGCGTTAAAACGCAGAAAAACTCAAAAAGTGCTGTTTTTTCTAAAATAAGCATTTTCAAGCATTTTTTTATCGTTGAAATCGTTCAAATAGACGCAATATTAATAAAAACGAATAATAAAAAATTTTGTCGTTTTTTAAAGCTGTTTTACGCGTTAAAACGCAGATTAAAGCTCAAATCGTGCTGTTTTGCTAAAATAAGCATTTTCAAGCGTTTTAGATCGTTGAAATCGTTCAAATAGACGCAATAAATAAAAACGAATATTAAAAATTCGTCGTTTTTATGCTGTTTTACGCGATAAAACGCAGAATAAAAACTCAAAACGTGCTGTTTTGCTAAAATAAGCATTTTCAAGCATTTTAGATCGTTGAAATCGTTCAAATAGAGCAATATTAATAAAAACGAATAATAAAAATTCGTCGTTTTATGCTGTTTTACGCGTTAAACGCAGATTCGCTCAAAAACTGCTGTTTTTTCTAAAATAAGCATTTTCAAGCATTTTAGATCGCTTGAAATCAGTTCAAATAGAAGCAATATTAATAAAAACAATAATAAAAATTCGTCGTTTTATGCTGTTTTACGCGTTAAAACGCAGATTAAAGCTCAAAAAGTGCTGTTTTGCTAAAATAAGCATTTTCAAGCATTTTAGATCGTTGAAATCGTTCAAATAGACGCAATATTAATAAAAACGAATAATAAAAATTCGTCGTTTTTAAGTTGTTTTACGCGTTAAAACGCAGATTAAAGCTCAAAACGTGCTGTTTTGCTAAAATAAGCATTTTCAAGCATTTTAGATCGTTGAAATCGTTCAAATAGAAGCAATATTAATAAAAAAACGAATAATAAAAAATTTTCTGTCGTTTTATAGTGCTTTACGCGTTAAAAACGCAGATTAAAGCTCAAACGTGCTGTTTTGCTAAAATAAGCATTTTCAAGCATTTTAGATCGTTGAAATCGTTTAAATAGAAGCATATTAATAAAAACGAATAATAAAAATTCGTCATTTTTATGCTGTTTTACGCGTTAAAACGCGATTAAAGCTCAAAACGTGCTGTTTTGCTAAAATAAGATTTTCAAGCATTTTAGATCGTTGAAATCGTTCAAATAGACGCAATATTAATAAAAAGCCAATAATAAAAAATTTCGTCGTTTTATGTGTTTACGCGTTAAAACGCAGAATAAAGCTCAAACGTGCTGTTTTGCTAAAATAAGCATTTTCAAGCATTTTAGATCGTTGAAATCGTTCAAATAGAAGCAATATTAATAAAAACGAATAATAAAAATTTGCTGTTTTATGTTGTTTTACGCGTTAAAACGCAGATTAAAGCTCAAATCGTGCTGTTTTGCTAAAATAAGCATTTTCAAGCATTTTAGATCATTGAAATCGTTCAAATAGAAGCAATATTAATAAAAACGAATAATAAAAATTCGTCGTTTTATAGTGTTTACGCGTTAAAACGCTGATTAAAGCTCAAAACGTGCTGTTTTGCTAAAATAAGCATTTTAAATCGTTGAAATCGTTCAAAAGACGCAATAGTAATAAAAAAACGAATAAAAAAATGTCGTCGTTTTATGGTGTTTTACGCGTTAAAACGCGATTAAAGCTCAAAACTGCTGTTTTGCTGAAATAAGCATTTTCAAGCATTTTAGATCGTTGAAATCGTTCAAATAAACGCAATATTAATAAAAACGAATAAGTAAAATTCGTCGTTTTATGCTGTTTTACGCGTTAAAACGCAGATTAAAGCTCAAAACGTGCTGTTTTGCTAAAATAAGCATTTTCAAGCATTTTAGGTCGTTGAAATCGTTCAAATAGAAGCACATTAATAAAAAACGAATAATAAAAATCTCGTCGCTTTATGCTGTTTTACGCGTTAAAAAAGCAGATTAAAGCTCAAAACGTCCTGTTTTGCTAAAATAAGCATTTCAGCATTTTAGTGTTAAACGTTAAAAACCCCAATAAATAAAAAAGTTAAAAAAGCTTTTAGGTTTTACGCGAAACGTTAAATAAAAAGTGCTTTTTTAAAAAAATAAAATTTTCCTTTTAGTGTTAAACGTTAAAAGAAATTAAAATAAAAAAACGTTAAAAAATTTTTTTTTGCTTTTTTGCGTTAAAACGCAATTGGGTTTTAAAAAACCGATTTAAAATGCTTTTAACTTTTTGGTTTAAAAATTTTTAAAAAAAGCTTTTTAAAAAAAAAAAATTTTTGGTTACGTTAAAAGAGATTTTTAAAAAAATTTTTTTCTTAAGCTTTTCGGTTTTAAAAAGTTAAAGTTAAAAGGCTTTTAAAAAAGAAAAATTTTTTTTTTAATTTTTAAACGTTTAAATTAAAAAAATAAAAAATTGCTGTTTTGGGTAAAAAAAAGCATTTTCAAGCATTTTTGGGTCGTTGAAATAGTTCAAATAGAAGCAAAATTAATAAAAACGAATAATAAAAATTCGTCGTTTTTATATGTTTTTTTACGCGTTAAAAACGCAGATTAAAAACTCAAAACGTGCTGTTTTGCTAAAATAAGCATTTTCGATTTTAGACGTTGAAATCGTTCAAATAGGGCCAAAAAATTTAAAAAACGAATAAAAAAATTTCGTCGTTTTTTTGCTGTTTTTTCGCGTTAAAAAAGCAGATTACCGGGTCAAAAAGTGCTGTTTTGCTAAAAAAAAGCATTTTCAAGCATTTTAGATCATTGGGAAAACGTTCAAATAGAAGAATATTAATAAAAAAAAGAATAATTAAAAAGTCGTTTTTTGGGGTTTTTAGGCGTTAAAAAGCAGATTAAAAACTCAAAATCTGTTTTGCCAAAATAAGCATTTTCAAGCATTTTAGATTGCTGAAATCGTTCAAATAGACGCAAAAAATTAATAAAAAAAGAATAATTTGTCGTTTTTATGCTGTTTTTCGCTTTAAAAAGCAGATTAAAAGCTCAAAAAGTGCTGTTTTGCTAAAAAAAAAGCATTTTCGCCCTTTTTGGGTCGTTGAAATCGTTCAAATAGCCCAAAATTTAAAAAAAAACGAATAATTTAAAAAATTTTGTCGTTTTTTTCCGTTTTTCCCCTAAAAACGGGAAAAAGCTCCAAAAAGGGTGGTTTTTTGGGGTAAAATAAGCATTTTTTAAGCATTTTAGATCGTTTAAATCGTTCAAATAGAAGCAATAATAAAAAAAAAAAAAAAATTCCCTCGTTTTTGCTGTTTTTTCGCGTTAAAACAGATTAAAAACTCAAAACGTGCCGTTTTGCTAAAATAAAAAGCATTTTCAAGCATTTTAGATCGTTCAAATAGACGCAATATTAATAAAAAAAAGAATAAAAAATTGTCGTTTTATGCTGTTTTACCCCGTTAAAAAGCAGATTGCCCCAAAAACCGCTGTTTTGCTAAAAATTTAAACATTTTTTAAGCATTTTTGATCGTTTAAGTCGTTCAAATAGAAAACAAAATAAAAACGAATAAAAAAGGGCCCCCCGTTTTTTTTGCCGTTTTACCCTTAAAACGCAGATTAAAAATTCAAAACGTTGTTTTTGGGAAAAAAAAAGCATTTTTTAAGCATTTTAGATCGTTGAAAAGTTCAAAAGACGCAATATTAAAAAAAAAAAAGAATAATAAAAAAATTTTTTTTCGTTTTATTTTTTTTACGCGTTAAAACGCAGATTGGGGTCAAAAAGTGCTGTTTTGCTAAAAAAAGGTTTTTTAAGCATTTTAGATCGTTTAAATCGTTCAAATAGAAGCAATAAAAAAAACAAAAAATAAAAAAATTTGTCGTTTTATGCCGTTTTACGCGTTAAAACGCAAATTTAAAAACTCAAAATCTGTTTTGCTAAAATAAGCATTTTCAAGCATTTTTTGATCGTTGGGAAACGTTTAAATAAAGGTACAATAATTTAAAAAAAACGAATAAAATTTTTGTCATTTTTAAAAAGTTTTACCCCGTTAAAAAGCAGAAATTTCCCCAAAAAGTGCTGTTTTGCTAAAATAAGCATTTTTTGCCCTTTTAGATCGTTTAAATCGTTCAAATATACCAATATTAATAAAAAAAAAGAATAATAAAAAATTTTTGTCGTTTTTGTTTTTTTACCCTTAAAACGCAGAATAAAGTCAAAACGTGCTGTTTTGCTAAAAAAAAGCACAAGCATTTTAGATCGTTGAAATGTTCAAATAGAAGCAATATTAATA
>NW_027047365.1:0-15440 GCF_025399875.1 Dalotia coriaria
AAATTTAAAGTAAAAAAAATTTTTTTTCGCGTTAAACCGTTTTGCGTTAAAACGCTTTTTAAAAATCAAAGTCATTTTCTAAAATAAGATTTTCAAATGCATATTAATAAACGTATAATAAAAATTCTGTCGTTTGTATGTGTTTTACGCGTTAAAACGCTTATTAAGCTCAAAACGTGCTGTTTTGCTAAAATAAGCATTTTCAAGCATTTTGATCGTTGGAAATCATTCAATAGACCCAAAATTAATAAAGAACGAATAATAAAAATTCGTCGTTTTATGTGTTTTACGCGTTAAAACGCAATTAAAGCTCAACACGTGCTGTTTTGCTAAAAATAAATTTCAAGCATTGATCGTTGAAATCGTTCAAATAGACGCAATATTAATAAAACGAATAATAAAAATTTGTCGTTTATGCTGTTTTACGCGTTAAAACGAGATTAAAAGCTCAAAACGTGCTGTTTTGTTAAAATAAAGCTTTTCAAAGCATTTTTGATCGTTGAAATCGTTCAAATAGAAGCATATTAATAAAAACGAATAAAAAATCTTCGTTTTATGCTGTTTTACGCGTTAAAACGCAGATTAAAGCTCAAAACGTGCTGTTTTGCTAAAATAAGCATTTTCAAGCATTTTGATCGCTGAAAACGTTCAAATAGACGCAATATTAATAAAAACGAATAATAAAAATTTCGTGGTTTTATACGTTTTACGCTTTAAAACGCAGATTAAAAGCTCAAAACGGGTGTTTTGCTAAACTGGGATTTTCAAGCATTTTAGATCGTTGAAATCGTTTAAATAGAAGCAATATTTAAAAACGAATAATAATCGTCATTTTATGCTGTTTTACGCGTTAAAACGCATATTAAAGCTCAAAACGGGGTTGCTAAAAATAAGCATTTTCAAGCATTTTAGATCGTTGAAATCGTTCAAATAGACGCAAATTAAATAAAACGAATAATAAAAAATTTCGTCGTTTTATGCTGTTTTACGCGTTAAACGCGATAAAGCCAAACGTGCTGTTTTGCTAAATAAGCATTTTTCAAGCATTTTAGATCGTTAAATTGTTCAATAGACGCAATATTAATAAAAACGAATAATAAAGATTTCGTCGTTTTTTTGCGTTTTACGCGTTAAAACGCAGAATAAAAGCTCAAAACGTGCTGTTTTGCTAAAATAAGCATTTTCAAGCATTTTAGATCGTTGAAAACGTTCAAATAGACGCAATATTAATAAAAACGAATAATAAAAAATTCGTCGTTTTAGTGTTTTACGCGTTAAAACGATATTAAACTCAAAACGTGCTGTTTTGCTAAAATAAGCCTTTTCAAGCATTTTAGATCGTTTAAATCGTTCAAATAGAACTATTAATAAAAACGAATAATTTTCGCGTTTTTATGCTGTTTTACCCTTAAAACGCAGATTAAACTCAAAACGTGCTGTTTGCAAAATAAGCATTTTTAAGCATTTTTTGATCGTTGAAAACGTTTAAATAGAAACAAATTTTAAAAAAAAACGAATAAAAAAAAATTCGTCATTTTTTTGCTGTTTTACTGTTAAAACGCAGTTAAAGTTCAAAAAAGGGGCGCTAAAATAAGCATTTTCAAGCATTTTAGATCGTTGAAATCGTTCAAATAGAAGCAATATTAATAAAACGAATAATAAAAATTGTCGTTTTTATCTTTTTACGCGTTAAAACGAATTAAACTCAAAACGTGCTGTTTTGCTAAAATAAGCATTTTCAAGCATTTTAGACGTTTAAATCGTTCAAATAGAAGCAATATTAATAAAAACAATAATAAAAAAATTTGTCGTTTTTTTTGCTGTTTTTCCTTTAAAAAGCAGATTAAACTCAAAACGTGCTGTTTTTCTAAAATAAAAACCCAAACATTTTAGATCGTTGAAATCTTTTTAAAAGACGCAATATTTAAAAAAACAAAAAAAAATTTCGTCGTTTTTTCTTTGGGGTTTTTTAAAAAAAAAAAATTTTTTTTTAAAAAATTTTTAAAAAAGGTTTTTGTTTTTTTTTTTAAAAAAAAAAAAAAAAAAAAAAAAACGTTTTTTTTTTTCCTTTTAAAAAATTTTAAAATTTAAAAAATTTTTTTTTAAAAAAAATTTAAAAAATTTTAAAAAAAAAAATTTTTTTTGGAAATTTTTAAAAAAAAAAAAAAATTTTTTTTTTTTAAAAAAAATTTTTTAAAAAAAAAAAAAAAAAAAAATTTTTTTTTTTTTTTTTCTTTTTTTGCTTTTTAAAAAAAGGGTTTAAAATTTTTTTTTTTTTTAAAAAAAAAAAAATTTTTTCCAAAAAATTTTTTAAAAAAAAATTTTTTAAAAAATTTTTAAAATTTTTTTTTTTTTTTGGGGAAAAAAAAATTAAAAAAAACCCCTTTTTTGTTTAAAAAAACCCAAAAAATTTAAAATTTTTTTTTCAAAAAAAAATTTTAAAAAATTTTTTTTTTTTTAAAGGAAAATTTTTAAAAAAAAAAAAAAACCTTTTTTTTTCCCTTTTTAAAAAAAAAAAAAAACCCCTTTTTTTTTAAAAAAACTTTTAAAAATTTTTTTAGGTTTTTTTTAAAAAACCAATTTTTAAAAAAAAAAAAGGGTTTTTTTTGGGTTTTTTTTTTAATTTAAAACCAAAAAAAAAAATTTTTCAAAAAAAAAATTTTTTGGGTTTTTGTTTTTAAATTTTTTTTTAAAAAAAAAATTAAAAAAAAATTTTTTTAAATTTTTTTTTTTGGGAAAAATTTTTTAAAAAAAAATTTTTTAAAAAAAAAAATTTTTTTTTTTGTTTTGGGGAAAACCCCGGGAAATTAAAAAAAAAAAAAGGTTTTTTCCCCTTTTTTTTTTTTTTCGGAAAAAAAATAAATTTTAAAAAGGGTTTTTTTTCCCCTTTTTTAAAAAAAGGGAAAAAAAACTTTTTCCCAAAAAAAATTTAAAAAAAAAATTTTTTTTAAAAAAAAAAAATTTTTAAAAAAAAATTTTTTTTTTTTTAAAAATTTTTAAAAAATTTTAAAATTTTAAAAATTTTTTTAAAAAAAAAAAAAAAAATTTAAAAAATTTTTTTTTTTTTAAAATTTTTTAAAAAAAAAAAAAAAAAAAAAGGTTTTTTTTTTTAAATTTTAAAAAAATTTTTTGGGTTTTTTTAAAAAAAATTTTTAAAAAAAAAAAAATTTGTTTTTAAAATTTTTTTTAAAAAAAAAAAAGGGGTTTTTTTCTGTTTTCCCCAAAAAAAAAAAAAGGGAAAATTTTTTCGTTAAAAAAAAAATTTTTTTGGGGTTTTAAAAAATTTTTTTTTTTTTTTAAAAAAAAAAAATTTTTTTTTTTTTAAAAAAAGGGAATTTTTAAAAAAAGGGCTTTTTCCAAAAAAAAAAATTTTTTTTTTGAAATTAAAAAAAATTTTTTTTTTTAAAAATTTAAAAAAATTTTTTAAAATTTTTTTTTAAAAAAAACAATTTTTAAAAAAAAATTTTTTCTTTAAAAAATTTAAAAAAAAAAAAAAATTTTTTTTTTTTCCCCCCCTTTTTTTTTTTTAAAAAGGGGGTTTTTTTTAAAAAAAAAAAATTTTTTTTTTTAAAAAAATTTTAAAAAAAAATTTAAAAGGGGAAAAATTTAAAAAAAAAAAAATTTTTTTTTTTTTCCCCCAAAAAAAAAAAAATTTTTTTTTTTTTTCAAAATTTTTTTGGAAAAAAAATTTTTTTTCCTTTAAAAAAAAAAAAAAAAATTTTTTTTTTTTTTTGGGTTTTTCCCCTTAAAACGCAGATTAAAGCTCAAAACGTGCTGTTTTGCTAAAATAAGCATTTTCAATCATTTAGATCGTTGAAATCGTTCAAATAGACGAAATATTAATAAAAACGAATAATAAAAAATTTTGTCGTTTTATGCTTTTTTCGCGTTAAAACGCTGATTAAACTCAAAACGTGCTGTTTTGCTAAAATAAAACATTTTCAAATATTTTAGATCGTTGAAATCGTTCAAATCGACGCAATAAAAAAACAGATAAAAAAATTGTTGTTTTTTGCGTTTTTCGCGTTAAAGCAGTTAAACTCAAAACGTGCTTTTTTTTGCTTCATTTTCAAACATTTTAATCTTTTTAAATCGTTCCCAAAAAGACGCAATAAAAAAAAAAAACGAATAATAAAAAATTTTATCGTTTTATGCTGTTTTACGCGTTAAAACGCAGAATAAACTCAAAACGTGCTGTTTTGCTAAAATAAGCATTTTCAAGCATTTTTGTGTTGAAAACGTTAAATAGACGCAAATAATAAAAACGAATAATAAAAAATTTTGTCGTTTTTTTTTGCTGTTTTACCCCGTTAAAACGCGATTAAAGCTCGAAAAATGCTGTTTTTCTAAAAAAAGCATTTTTAAATTTTAGATCGTTAAATCGTTCAAATAGAACAAATTTTAAAAAAAACGAAAAAAAAAAATTCGTCGTTTTATGCTGTTTTTCCTTTAAAACGCGGTAAAACGGCGTTTTAAGCCGCATTTTAATCGTTGAAATCGTTCAAATAGACCAATATTAATAAAAAAAGAATAATAAAAATTTCTCGTTTTTTTTGCTGTTTTCCCTTAAAACGCTGATTAAAGCTCAAAACGTGCTGTTTTGCTAAAAAAAACACGCATTTTAGATCGTTGAAATCGTTCTAGACGCTAAAAAAAAACGAATAATAAAAAAAAAGTGATGCTGTTTTTCGCGTTAAAAGCGTTAAAACTCAAAACGTGCTGTTTTGCAAAATAAATTTTCAAGCATTTTTGATCGTTGAAATCGTTGTGAACAATATTAATAAAAACGAAAAATAAAAATTCTCTTTTTGCGTTTTTCGCTTTAAAAAGCAATTAAAAATCAAAACGTGCTGTTTTGCTTAAACTTTTTTGCATTTTTAATCGTTGAAATCGTTCAAATAAGCAATATTTAAAAAAGAATAATAATAATTTCGTGTTTTTTTGCTGTTTTACGCGTTAAAACGCGGGAAAAAAATAAAACGTGCTGTTTTTAAAAAAAGCATTTTCAAGCATTTTAATCGTTGAAATCGTTCAAATGAACTATTAATAAAAAAGAATAATAAAAATTCGTCGTTTTTTTATGCTGTTTTTCGCGTTAAAAAGCAGAATAAACCCAAAAAGGGTGTTTTGCTAAAATAAGCATTTTCAAGCATTTTTTTATCGTTGAAATCGTTCAAATAGACGCAACTATTAATAAAAAACGAATAATAAAAATTTCGTCGTTTTATGCTGTTTTACGCGCTGAAACGCAGATTAAAGCTCAAAACGTGCTGTTTTGCTGCTAAAATAAGCATTTTCAAGCATTTTAGATCGTTGGAAATCGTTTAAATAGAAGCAATATTAATAAAAACAAAATTATAAAAAATTCGTCATTTTTATGCTGTTTTTACGCGTTAAAAACGTGATTAAAGCTCAAAACGCGCTGTTTTGCTAAAATAAGCATTTTCAAGCATTTTAGATCGTTGAAATCGTTCAAATAGAAGCAATATTAATAAAACGAATAACAAAAATGCGTCGTTTTATGCTGTTTTACGCGTTAAACGTAGCAGATTAAAGCACAAAACGTGCTGTTTTGCTGTAAATAAGCATTTTCAAGCATTTAGGATCGTTGAAATCGTTCAAATAGAAGTACATAATAAAAACGAATAATAAAAATCTGTCGTTTTTATGTAAGCGTTTTACGCGTTAAAACGCAGATTAAAGCTCAAAACGTGCTGTTTTGCTAAAATAAGCATTTTCAAGCATTTTAGATCGTTGGAACTGTTCAACAGGACGCAATATTAATAAAAACGAACAATAAAAATTTCGTCGTTTTATGCTGTTTTACGCGTCAAAACGCAGATTAAAAGCTCAAAACAGTGCTGTTTTGCTAAAATAAGCATTTTCAAGCATTTTAGATCGTTGAACTGTTCAACAGAAGTTACGATAATAAAAACGAATAAAAATTCGTCGTTTTATAAGCTGTTTTACGCGTTAAAACGCAGATTAAAGCTCAAAACGTGCTGTTTTGCTAAAATAAGTCATTTTCAAGCATTTTAGATCGTTGAAATCGTTCAAATAGACGCAATATTAATAAAAAAAAAGAATAATAAAAATTTCGTCGTTTTTATGTTTTTTTACGCGTTAAAACGCAGATTAAAAGCTCAAAACGTGCTGTTTTGCTAAAATAAGCATTTTCAAGCATTTTTGGGTCGCTTTAAATCGTTCAAATAGAAGCAATATTAATAAAAAAATAATAATTAAAAATTGTCGTTTTTTTGTTTTTTTACGCGTTTAAAAGCAGATTAAAGTAAAAAGTGCTGTTTTCAAAAAAGCATTTTCAAGAATTTTAGGGGTCGTTGGGAAAACGTTCAAAAGACGCAAATTAATAAAAAAAAATAATAAAAATTTCGTCGTTTTTTTTGTTTTTTTACCCTTAAAACGCTGGGTTAAAGCTCAAAACGGGTGTTTTGCTAAAAAAAAGCATTTTTAAGCATTTTAGGGCGCTGGGAAAACGTTCAAATAGACGCAATATTAATAAAAACGAATAATAAAAAGTCGTTTTTATGTTTTTTACCCTTAAAACCGTTTAAAAAATCAAAAAGTTGTTTTGCTAAAAATAAGCATTTTCAAGCATTTTAGACGTTTTTTAAATCGTTCAAATAGAAGAATATTTAAAAAAAAACGAATAATAAAAAATTTGCCCTTTTATGTTTTTTTTTACGCGTTAAAACGCTGGGTTAAAGCTCAAAACGTGCTGTTTTGCTAAAAAAAGGGGATTTTCAAGCATTTGATCGTTGGGAAAACGTTCCAATAGACGCAATAAAAAAAAACGAATAAAAAATTTCTGCCCTTTTATGTTGGTTTTCGCGTTAAAACGCAGAATAAAAACCTTTAAAAAAGTTTCTGTTTTTGCTAAAATAAGCATTTTCAAGCATTTTTGGGCCGTTGAAATCTTCAAATAGAAGCAAATTAATAAAAACGAATAATAAAAAAAATTTGTCATTTTTATTTCTGTTTTACGCGTTAAAAAGCAGATTAAAGCTCAAAAAGGGTGTTTTGCTAAAATAAGCATTTTCAAGCATTTTGATCCCTTGAAATCGTTCAAATAGACGCAATATTAATAAAAAAAAAATAAAAAATTTTGTCGTTTTATGCTTTTTTTTTAGCGTTAAAAAGCAGATTAAAACCCCCAAATCGTGCTGTTTTGCTTTTTAACTTTTCAAGCATTTTAGATCGTTGAAACGTTCAAAAGAAGAATATTTTAAAAAAAAACGAATAATAAAAATTCGTCGTTTTATGCTGTTTTACGCGTTAAAAACGCAGATTAAAAGCTCAAAACATGCTGTTTTGTTAAAATAAGCATTTCAAGCATTTTAGACGTTGAAATCGTTCAAATAGAAGCAATATTAATAAAAACGAATAATAAAAATTCGTCGTTTTATTGTTTTACGCGTTAAAACGTGCGATTAAAGCTCAAACGTGCTGTTTTGCTAAATAAGCATTTCGGGCATTTTAGATCGTTGCACCGTTCAATAGACGCAATATTAATAAAAACGAATAATAAAAATTTCCGTCGTTTTATGCTGTTTTACGCGTTAAAACGCAGATTAAAAGCTCAAAATGCGCTGTTTTGCTAAATACATTTTCAAGCATTTTAGATCGTTGAAATCGTTCAAATAGAATCATTATTAATAAAAACGAATAATAAAAAATTCACGTTTTTATGCTGTTTTACGAGTTAAAACGCAGGTGATTAAAAGCTCAAAAATCGTGCTGTTTTTGTTAAAATAAGCATTTTCAAACATTTTAGATCGTTGAAATCGTTCAAAGAGAAGCAATATTAATAAAAAACGACACAAAATTGTCGTTTTACGCGTTAAAACGCAGATTAAAAGCTCAAAACGCTGTTTTGCTAAAATAAGCCTTTTCAAGCATTTTAGATCGTTGAAATCGTTCAAATAGAAGCAATATTAATAAAAACGAATAATAAAAAAAAATTCGTCGTTTTTATGTTGTTTTACGCGTTAAAATGATTAAAGCTCAAAACGTGCTGTTTTGCTAAAATAAGTATTTTCTTAAGCATTTTAGATCTTTGAAATCGTTCGTAAATAGACGTAAATAAAAAATAAAAACGAATAATATACCGTCGTTTTATGTTGTTTTCCGCGTTAAAACGCGGTGAATAAAGCTCAAAACGGTGCTGTTTTGCTAAAATAAGCATTTTCAAGCATTTTAGATCGTTGAAATGTTCAAATAGACACACATTAATAAAACGAATAATAAAATTTCGTCGTTTTATGCTGTTTTACGAGTTAAAACGCAGATTAAAAGCTCAAAAACGTGCTGTTTTGTTAAAAATAAGCATTTTCAAACATTTTAGATCGTTGAAATCGTTCAAATAGAAGCAATATTAATAAAAACGAATAATAAAAATTGTCGTTTTATACATTTTACGCGTTAAACGTAGAATAAAGCACAAACGTGCTGTTTTGCTAAAATAAGCATTTCAAGCATTTTAGATCGTTGAAAATCGTTCAAATAGACGTACAAAAATAAAAACGAATAATAAAATTCTGGTCGTTTTGTTGTTTTACGCGTTAAACGCAGAATAAAAACTCAAACGTGCTGTTTTGCTAAAATAAGCATTTTCAAGCATTTTAGACCGTTGAAATGGTTCAAATAGATGCAATATTAATAAAAACTATCAATAAAAAATTCGTCGTTTTATGCTGTTTTACGCGTTAAAACGCAGAATAAAGCTCAAAAACGCGCCATGGTTAAAATAAGCATTTTCAAGCATTTTAGATCGCGATATCGTTCAAATAGACGCAATATTAATAAAAAACGAATAATAAAAATTCGTCGTTTTATGCTGTTTTACGCGTTAAACCGCAGATTAAAGCTCAAACGTGCTGTTTTGCTAATATAAGCATTTTCATGCATTTTTAGATGGTTGAAATCGTTCAAATAGAAGCAATATTAATAAAACGAATAATAAAATTTCGTCGTTTTCGCTGTTTTACGCGTTAAAAACGCAGATTAAAGCTCAAAACGTGCTGTTTTGCTGCGTCAAGCATTTTCAAGCATATTTTAGATCGCTGAAATCGTTCAAATAGAAGCATATTAATAAAAAAACGCAAATAATAAAAAATTTCGTCGTTTTATGTTGTTTTACGCGTTAAAAACGCAGATTAAAAGCTCAAAACGTGCTGTTTTGCTAAAAATAAGCATTTTCAAGCATTTTAGATCGTTGAAATCGTTCAAATAGACGTTAAATAAAAATAAAAAACGAATAATAAAAATTTCGTCGTTTTTATGCTGTTTTACGCGTTAAACGCAGAATAAAAGCTCAAAACGTGCTGTTTTGCTAAAATAAGTATTTTCGGCATTTTAGGATCGTTGAAATCGTTCAAATAGACGCATATTAATAAAAAAACGAATAATAAAAAAATTTCTTTGCCGTTTTATGCCGTTTTACGCGTTAAAACGTGATTAAAGCTCAAAACGTGCTGTTTTGCTAAAAAAAGCATTTTCTGGGCATTTTAGATCGTTGAAATCGTTCAAATAGACGCAATATTAATAAAAACGAATAACAAAAATTGGTCGTTTTTAAAGTTTTTACGCGTTAAAACGCAGATTAAAAGCTCAAAACGTGCTGTTTTGCTAAAATAAGCATTTTCAAGCATTTTAGACGTTGAAATCGTTCAAATAGGAAGCACATTAATAAAAACGAATAATAAAAATTTATCGTTTTTATGTTGTTTTACGAGTTAAAAGTAGATTAAAGCTCAAACGTGCTGTTTTGTTAAAATAAGCATTTTCAAGCATTTGTGATCGCCGCACCGTTCAAATAGACGCAATATTAAAAACGAATAATAAAATTTCGTCGTTTTATAAGCGTTTTACGTTAAACGCAGACAAAGCTCAAACGTGCTGTTTTGCTAAAAATAAGCATTTTCAAGCATTTTAGATCGTTGAAATCGTTCAAATAGAATCAATATTAATAAAAAACGAATAATAAAAAAATCGTCGTTTTTATGTTGCTTTACGCGTTAAAAACGCAGATTAAAAGCTCAAAAACGTGCTGTTTTGCTAAAAAGTATTTTCGGGCATTTGATTGAAATCGTTCGTAGCCAGAGTAATATTAATAAAACGAATAATAAAAAATTGGTCGTTTTATGCTGTTTTACGCGTTAAAACGCAGATTAAAGCTCAAACGTGCTGTTTTGCTAAAATAAGCATTTTCGGCCTTAGATCGCTGAAAATTCGGTTCAAATAGAAGCAATATTAATAAAAACGAATAATAAAATTTATCGTTTTATGCTGTTTTACGAGTTAAAAATCGCAGATTAAAGCTCAAAACGTGCTGTTTTGTTAAAATAAGCATTTTCAAGCACGCAGATCGTTGCAATCGTTCAAATAGACGCAATATTAATAAAAACGAATAATAAAAATTTCTGTCGTTTTATGCTGTTTTACGCGTTAAACGCAGATTAAAGCTCAAACGTGCTGTTTTGCTAAAATAAGCATTTTCAAGCATTTTAGATCGCTGAAATCGTTCAAATAGAATCAATATGCTAATAAAAAACGAATAATAAAAATTCGTCGTTTTTATGCTGTTTTACGAGTTAAAACGGATTAAAAGCTCAAAACGTGCTGTTTTGTTAAAATAAGCATTTTCAAACATTTTAGATCGTTGAAATCGTTCAAATAGAAGTAATATTAATAAAAAACGAATAATAAAAATTCGTCGTTTTATGCTGTTTTACGTGTTAAAACGCAGATTGCTCGCAAACGTGCTGTTTTGCTAAATACATTTTCAAGCATTTTAGATCGCTACAACCGTTCAAATAGACGCAATAAAAATAAAACGAATAAATTTCGTCGTTTTTATGCTGTTTTACGCGTTAAAACGCAGAATAAAGCTCAAAAACGTGCTGTTTTGCTAAATAAGCATTTCAAGTATTTTAGATCGTTGAAACCGTTCAAATAGACGCATATTAATAACAAACGAATAATAAAATTGTCGTTGCCGTTTTACGCGTTAAAACGCAGATTAAAGCTCAAAACGTGCTGTTTTGCTAAAATAAGCATTTCAAAGTATTTGATCGTTGAAATCGCTCAAATAGACGTACAAAATAAAACCGAATAATAAAAATTCTCGTCGTTTTTATAAGTATTTTACGCGTTAAAACGCAGAATAAAGCACAACCTGCTGTTTTGCTAAATAAGCATTTTCAAGCATTTTAGATCGTTGAAATTCGTTCAAATAGAAGTAATATTAATAAAACGAATAATAAAAATTTATCGTTTTTATGCGTTTTACGAGTTAAACGCAGATTAAAGTTCAAAACGTGCTGTTTTGCTGGGGCCAAGTATCCCCAACCAACCCGTCGTTTTGGCGCTGTTTACGCGTTGTGTTGAGATTAAAGCTCAAAACGTGCTGTTTCGTACAAGCATTTTCAAGCATTTAGATCGTTGAAATCGTTCAAATAGAATCAATATTAATAAAACGAATAATAAAAATTCGTCAAGCTTTGCTGTTTACGAGTTAAAAACGCAGATTAAAGCTCAAACGTTGTTTTATTAAAATAAGCATTTTCAAACATTTTACCGTTGAAATCGTTCAATAGAAGCAATATTAATAAAAACGAATAATAAAAATCTGTCGTTTTATGTTGTTTTACGTGTTAAAACGTAGATTAAAGCTCAAAACGTGCTGTTTTGCTAAAATAAGCATTTTTCAGCATTTTAGATCGTTGAAATCGTTCAAATAGACGCAATATTAATAAAACGAATAATGTAAATTTCTTTCGTTTTTATGTTGATTTACGCGTTAAAACGTGATTTAAAGCTCAAACGTGCTGTTTTGCTAAAATAAGCATTTTCAAGCATTTTAGATCGTTGAAATCGTTCAAATAGACGCAATAAAATAAAAAACGAATAATAAAAATTTCGTCGTTTTATGCTATTTTACGCGTTAAAAAACGGGCAGAATAAAGCAATAAAAACGTGCTGTTTTGCTAAAATAAGATTTTCAAGCATTTTAGATCGCTGAAATCGTTTAAATAGACGCAATAAAAATAAAAACGAATACAAAAATTTCGTCGTTTTTATGCTGTTTTACGCGTTAAAAACGGTAACAAAGCTCAAACGTGCTGTTTTGCTAAAATAAGCATTTTCAAGTATTTTAGATCGTTGAACCGTTCAAATAGACGCAATATTAATAACAAACGAATAACAAAAAATTCGTCGTTTTGCTGTTTTACGCGTTAAAACGCAGATTAAAAGCTCAAAACGTGCCGTTTTGCTAAAATAAGCATTTCAAGCATTTGTGATCGGAAACCGTTCAGCCAGACGCAATAAAAATAAAAACGAATAATGTACTTCGTGGTTTTATAAGTATTTTACGCGTTAAACGAATAAAGCACAAACTCCGCTGTTTTGCTAAAATAAGCATTTTCAAGCATTTTAGATCGTTGAAATCGTTCAAATAGACGCAAATAAAATAAAAAACGAATCAATAAAAAATTCTTGCTCGCGCCTTTTATGCTGTTTTTACGCGTTAAAAACGCAGAATAAAGCCAAACGTGCTGTTTTGCTAAAATAAGCATTTTCAAGCATTTTAGATTGTTGAAGTCGTTCAGAGTAATATTAATAACAAACGAATAATAAAAAATCTGCCGTTTTATGTTGCCTTTACGCGCGTTAAAACGCAGAATAAGCCCAAAACGTGCCGTTTTGGCTAAAAATGCTACTTCGCCATTTTAGATCGTTGAAATCGTTAAATAGACGCAGCGTTACCAAAAAACGAAATAATAAAAATTCGTCACGTTTTTACAAGCTGTTTTACGCGTTAAAACGCAGGATTAAAGCCTCAAAACGATTGTCGCTAATATAAGCATTTTCATGCATTTTAGATCGTTGAAATGTTCAAATAGAAGCAATATTAATAAAAAACGAATAATAAAATCTTCGTCGTTTTATGCTGTTTTACGAGTTAAAACGTGCAGGATTAAAGCTCAAAACGTGTGCTGTTTCAAAAATAAGCATTTCGGCATCTTTTAGATCGCCGCACCGTTCAAATAGACGCAATATTAATAAAAAAAAAAAACGAATAATAAAAAATTTCGTCGTTTTGTATGCTGCTGTTTTACGCGTTAAAACGCAGACAAAGCTCAAAACGTGCTGTTTTGCTAAAATAAGTATTTTCAAGCATTTTAGACGTTGAAATCGTTCAAATAGAATCAATATTAATAAAAACGAATAATAAAAAATCGTCGTTTTATGCTGTTTTACGCGTTAAAACGCAGATTAGCTCAAAACGTGCTGTTTTGCTAAAAAAGCATTTTCTACATTTTAGATCGTTGAAATCGTTCAAATAGACGCAAATATTAATAAAAAAAACGAATGTAATAAAAAATTGGTCGTTTTATGCTGTCGCACGCGTTAAAAACGCAGATTAAAAGCTCAAAACGCTGTTTTGCTAAAATAAGCATTTTCAAGCATTTGTGATCGTTGAAAATCGTTCAAATAGAAGTAAATATTAATAAAAACGAATAATAAAAAAATTTTATCGTTTTACGTTGTTTTACGAGTTAAAACGCAGATTAAAAGCCTCAAAAACGCGCTGTTTTGTTGCACAAGCATTTTCAAGCATTTTAGATCGTTGCACCGTTCAAATAGACGCAATATTAATAAAAAACGAATAATAAAAAATTTCGCCGTTTTATGTTGCTTCGGCGCGTTAAAAACGCAGATTAAGCTCAAAAACGTGCTGTTTTGCTAAAATAAGCATTTTCGGCATTTTAGATCGTTGAAATCGTTCAAATAGAATCAATATTAATAAAAAACGAATAATAAAAATTCGTCGTTTTATGCTGTTTTACGAGTTAAAACGGTGATTAAAGCTCAAAACGTGCTTAAAATAAGCATTTTCAAACATTTTAGATCGTTGAAATCGTTCAAATAGAAGTACATAATAAAAAAAAAACGACAATAAAATTCGTCGTTTTATGCTGTTTTACGTGTTAAACGCAGATTAAAAGCTCAAAACGTGCTGTTTTGCTAAAATAAGCATTTTCAAGCATTTTAGATCGTTAAATCTTCAAATAGAGAATAAAATAAAAACGAATAATAAAATTTCGTCCCTTTTATGTTTTTTACGGTTAAAACGCAGAATAAAACCAAAAAGTCTGTTTTTAAAAAAACATTTTTTAAACATTTTAATCGTTGAAATCGTTTTTAAAAAGACGCAATTAAAAAAAGAATTAAAAAAAATTTTTCGTTTTTTTTGCTGTTTTTTCGCGGGGAAAAAGCAGAATAAAGCTCAAAAAGGGTGTTTTGCTAAAATAAGCATTTTCGATTTTAGATCGTTGAAATCGTTCAAATGCCAATATAAAAAAAAACGAATAATAAAAAATTCCGTTTTTTTTTTTTTTTACGCGTTAAAACGCGGGGTTAAAAACCAAAACGGGTGTTTTGCAAAAAAAACATTTTTTAAGCATTTTTTTGATCGTGAAATGTTTAAATAAGCAATAAAAAAAAAAACGAATAATAAAAAATTTTGTGGTTTTTTTCTTTTTACGCGTTAAAACGGAATAAAAAAAAATCTGTTTTGCTAAAATAAGATTTTTTAAATTTTAGATTTGAAATCGTTCAAATAGACGCAATAAAAATAAAAACGAATAATAAAAAAATTTGTCGTTTTTATGCGTTTTACGCGTTAAACGCAGAATAAACTCAAAACGTGCTGTTTTCAAAATAAACATTTTCAAGCTTTTAATTGGAATCGTTCAAATAGACGCAATAAAAATAAAAACGAATAAAAATTTTTTGTTTTTTTTCGTTTTTCGCGTTAAAACCGTAAAGCCAAAACTGCCGTTTTGCTAAAATAACATTTTCGCATTTTAGATCGTTGAAATCGTTCAAATAGACGCAATAAATAAAAACGAATAATAAAAATTGCGTTTTATGCTGTTTTTCCCTTAAAACGCCCGATTAAAATCAAAAAACTGTTTTTCTAAATAAAAATTTAGCATTTTAGATGTTGAAATCGTTCAAATAGAAAAATATTAATAAAAACGAATAAAAAAATTTCTTTTTTGCTTTTACGCGTTAAAAACGCGATTTAAAAAAAAAAAACGTGCGTTTTGCTAAAATAACATTTTCAAAAATTTTAGATCGTTTAAATCGTTCAAAAGAAGCAATATTAATAAAAAAAAAATAAAAATTTGTCGTTTTTTTTGTGTTTTACCCCGTTAAAACGCAGATTAAACTCAAAACGGCTGTTTTTAAAATAAGCATTTTTGGGATTTTAGATCGTTGAAATCGTTCAAATAGAGCAATATTAATAAAAACGAATAATAAAAATTTCGCGTTTTTTTTTTTTTCGCATTAAAACGAGATTAAAAAATCAAAAGTGCTGTTTTGCCCTAAAATTTTAAGCATTTTTTTTT
>NW_027047366.1:0-15424 GCF_025399875.1 Dalotia coriaria
CAAGCATTTTTAGATCGTTGAAATCGTTCAAATAGACGCCAATATTAATAAAAACGAATAATAAAATTTCATCGTTTTGTGTGCTGTTTTAGCGTTAAAACGCAGATTAAAACTCAAAACGATGCTGTTTTGCTAAAATAAGCATTTTAAAGCATTTTAAGATCGTTGAAATCGTTCAAATAGACGCAATGATAATAAAAACAGTGTAAAAAATTCGTCGTTTTTATGCTGTTTTTACGCGTTAAAACGCAGATTAAAAGCTCAAAACGTGCTGTTTTGCTAAAATAAGCATTTTCAAGCGTAGATCGTTGAAATCGTTCAAATAGAAGCAATATTAATAAAAACGAATAATAAAAATTTCGTCGTTTTTATGCTGTTTTACGCGTTAAAACGCAGATTAAAGCTCAAAACGTGCTGTTTTGCTAAAATAGCGCATTTTCAAGCATTTAGATCGTTGAAATCGTTCAAATAGAAGCAATATTAATAAAAACGAATAATAAAAATTCGTCATTTTTTATGTGCTGTTTTACGCGTTAAAACGCGATTAAAGCTCAAACACGTGCTGTTTTGCTAAAATAAGCATTTTTCAAGCATTTTAGATCGTTGAAATCGTTCAAATAGACGCAATATTAATAAAAACGAATAATAAAATTTCGTCGTTTTTATGCTGTTGTACGCGTTAAACGCAGAATAAACTCAAAACGTGCTGTTATTTTGCTAAAATAAGCATTTTCAAGCAATTTGGAGTAAGTTGAAATCGTTCAAATAGAAGCAATAATAAAAACGAATAATAAAAAAATTCGTCGTTTTTTTATGCTGTTTTACGCGTTAGAACGCAGATTAAAGCTCAAAACGTGCTGTTTGCTAAAATAAGCATTTTCGCATTTTAGATCGTTGAAATCGTTCAAAAGACGCAATAAAATAAAAACGAATAATAAAAATTTCGTCGTTTTTATGCCGTTTTGCGAAAACCCGATTAAAAATCAAAAAGTTGTTTGCAAAATAAAACATTTTTTGCTTTTGTTTTGAAATCGTTCAAATAAGCAATATTAATAAAAAAAGAATAATAAAAATTGTCGTTTTTATGTTTTTTTTACGCGTTAAAACGCAGATTAAAACTCAAAACGTGCTGTTTTTTTCTAAAAAAAAAAATTTTCAAGCATTTTTGATCGTTGAAATCGTTCAAATAGACGCAAATTTAAAAAAAACGAATAATAAAAAAAATTTGTCGTTTTTTTTCTGTTTTACGCGTTAAAACCGTTAAAACTCAAAACGTGCTGTTTTGTAAAATAAAAAAAGCATTTTAGATCGTTGAAATCGTTCAAAAAAAAGCAAAAATAAAAACGAATAATAAAAAATTTGTCGTTTTATGCTTTTTTTTCGCGTTAAAAAGCAGATTAAACTCAAAAAGTGCTGTTTTGCTAAAATAAAAAATTTTCAAGAAGATCGTTAAAATCGTTCAAATAAACTATTAATAAAACGAATAAAAAAATTCGTCGTTTTTATGCTGTTTTACCCTTAAAACCGTTAAAAAATCAAAACTGCTGTTTTGCAAAATAACCCTTTCAAGCATTTTTGATTTTGAAATCGTAAAAAAAAGCAATATTAATAAAACGAATAATAAAAAAATTGTCGTTTTTTTTTGTTTTTTAAGGTTAAAAACTCAAAACGTGCTGTTTTTTAAAATAAGCATTTTAAGCATTTTTAGAGTTTAAAATTTTAAATAGAACAATTAAAAAAAAATAAAAATTCCGTTTTTATGTTTTTATGCGTTAAAACGCAATTAAAGCTCAAAACGTTTTTTTAAAATAAGCATTTTCAAGCATTTTAGATCGTTGAAATCGTTCAAATAGACGCAATATTAATAAAAACAGATAATAAAATTCGTCGTTTTATGCTGTTTTGCGCGTTAAAGCGGATAAAAGCTCAAAACGCGCTGTTTTGCTAAAATAAGCATTTTCAAGCATTTTAAGATCGTTGAAATCCCGATCAAATAGACACCAGTAAAATAAAACGAATAATAAAATTTTCGTGTTTTATGCTGTTTTTACGCGTTAAAGGCGCGGTTAAAAGCTCAAAATGCTGTTTTGCTAAAATAAACACATTTTCAAGCATTTTAGATCCGTTGAAATCGTTCAAATTGAAGCAGCCAATAGGCGAATAATAAAAAATTCGTCGTTTTTATGCTGTTTTACGCGTTAAAACGCAAATTAAAGCTCAAAACGTGCTGTTTTGCTAAAATAAGCATTTTCAAGCATTTTAGATCCCGTTTAAGAGGAAATCGTTCAAATAGACACAATAAAAATAAAAACGAATAATAAAAATGTCGTCGTTTTTTATGCCGTTTTACGCGTTAAAACGCAGATTAAACTCAAAACGTGCTGTTTTGCTTCAAATAAGCACATTTTTCAAGCATTTTGAATCGTTGAAATCGTTCAAATAGAAGCAATATTAATAAAACGAATAATAAAAAAATTCGTCGTTTTTTTATAACATTTTACGCGTTAAAACGCAAAATTAAAGCTCAAAACGTGCTGTTTTGCTAAAATAAAATTTCAAGCATTTTACCCAGATCGTTGAAATCGTTCAAATAGACGCAATAAAAAGTAAAACAGATAATAAAAATTTCGTCGTTTTTTTATACCGTTTACGCGTTAAAACGTAGATTAAAGCTCAAAAACGTGCTGTTTTTGCTAAAATAAGCATTTTCAAGCATTTTAGATCGTTGAAATCGTTCAAATAGAAGCAATATTAATAAAAACGAATAATAAAAATTTGTCGTTTTATGCTGTTTTACGCGTTAAAACGCAGATTAAAGCTCAAAACGATGCTGTTTTTGCTAAAATAAGCATTTTCAAGCATTTTAGATCGTTGAAATCACGTTCAAATAGACATAATATTAATAAAACAGACTAATAAAAAATTCGTCGTTTTATGCTGTTTTACGCGTTAAAACGCAGATTAAAGCTCAAAACGTGCTGTTTTGCTAAAATAAGCATTTTCAAGCATTTTAGATCGTTGAAATCGGCAAATAGGAAACAATGATTAATAAAAACGAATAAGAAGAAAAATTTCGTCGTTTTTTATGCTGTTTTAGATTGCCATTGCAAGATAAAAGAAACTCAAAACGTGCTGTTTGCTAAAATAGCATTTTCAAGCATTTTGAATGTTCAGGAAATCACGTTCAAATAGAAGCAATATTAATAAAAACGAATAATAAAAATCGTCGTTTTTATGCTGTTTTTACGCGTTAAAATGCAGATTTAAAATCAAAACATTGCTGTTTGCTTCGTAAGCATTTTCAAGCATTTGCAGATGGTTGGAAATCGTTTAAATAGGCACGTATTAATAAAAACGAATAATAAAAATTTCACGTCGTTTTGTGCTGTTTTGCGTTAAAAACGCAGATTAAAGCTCAAAACGTGCTGTTTTTAGCACAAAATAAAACATTTTGGCGGCTTTAGATCGTTGAAATCGTTCAAATAGACGCAATATTAATAAAAACGAATAATAAAAATTTCGTCGTTTTTTATACTTACTGTTTTACGCGTTAAAACGCAGATTAAACTCAAAACGTGCGGTTTTTTGCTAAAATAAAGCGTTGCCAAACATTTTTAGATCGTTGAAATGTTTAAATAAAGAGCAATATTAATAAAAACGAATAATAAAAAATTCGTCGTATTTATGCTGTTTTACGCGTTAAAACGCAGATTAAAAACTCAAAACGTGCTGTTTTGCTAAAATAATCATTTTTCAAGCATTTTTGCTAAAATAATCATTTTCAAAGCATTTTAGATCGTTGAAATCGTTCAAATAGACGCATAATATTAATAAAAACGAATAATAAAAAATTCGTCGTTTTTATGCTGTTTTACGCGTTAAAACGCAGATTAAGGCGTAAAACGTGCTGTTTTGTAAAGTAAACGTTTTTCCGGCAGCTTTTAGATCGTTGAAATCACGAAATAGGCGCAATATTAATAAAAACGAATACTAAAAATTTCAGTAGTTTTATGCTGTTTACGCGTTAAAACGCAGATTAAAGCACAAACGTGCTGTTTTGCACAAAATAAGCATTTTCAGCATTTTTAGATCGTTGAAATCGTTCAAATAGAAGCAATATTAATAAAAAACGAATAATAAAAATTTGTCGTTTTATGCTGTTTACGCGTTAAAACGCAGATTAAAACTCAAAACGTGCTGTTTTGCTAAAATAATCATTTTTCAAGCATTTTAAGATCGTTGAAATCGTTTAAAATAGACGCATAATTAATAAAAACGAATAATAAAAAATTTCGTCGTTTTTATGCTGTTTTACGCGTTAAAACGCAGATTAAAGCTCAAACGGTGTTTTGCTAAAATAATCATTTTCAAGCATTTTTAGATCGTTGAAATGAACGTAGAACGTATTAATAAAAACGATGGCAAAAGATTTAATCGTTTTTTATGCTGTTTTACGCGTTAAAACGCAGATTAAAGCTCAAAACGTGCTGTTGTTTTGCTAAAATAAGCGTTTTCAGCATTTTAGATCCGTTGAAATCGTTCAAATAGACGCAATATTAATAAAACGAATAATAAAAATTTCCGTCGTTTTATGCTGTTTTACGCGTTAAAACGCAGATTAAAGCTCAAAGAAGCTGTTTTTTGCTAAAATAAACATTTCAAGCATTTTAGATCGTTGAAATCGTTCAAATAGAAGCAATAATAAAAACGAATAATAAAATTTAGTGTTTTATGCTGCTTTACGCGTTAAAACGCAGATTAAAACAAACGTTACCGAACATAAAATGTCCATTTTCGGCGTTTTGCGCTTAAATAATCATTTTCAGCATTTTGGATGGTTCAAATCGTTCAAATAGACGCAATATTGGCAAAAACGAATAATAAAAATTCGTCGTTTTTTGTACTGTTTACGCGTTAAACGCAGATTGAAGCTCAAAACATTGCTGTTTTTGCTTTAAAGTAAACATTTTCAAGCATTTTGAGTCCGTTGAAATCGTTCAAATAGACTCAATATTAATAAAAACGAATGGCAAATTTCGTCGTTTTTTAAGCTGTTTAGCGCGTTAAACGCAGATTAAAACTCAAAGCGTGCTGTTTTGCTAAAAATAAGCATTTTCAAGCATTTTTGAATCGTTGAAATCAGATTTCAAATAGAAGGCAATAGTAATAAAAACGAATACTAAAATTTCGTCGTTTTTATGCTGTTTACGCGTTAAAACGCGAACGAGCTCAAAACGTGCTGTTTTGCTAAAATAAGCATTTTCAAACATTTTTAGATCGTTGAAATCGTTTCAAATAGAAGCAATATTAATAAAAACGAATAATAATAAAAATTCGTCGTTTTGTACTGTTTTACACTTGTTAAACGCAGATTTAAGCTCAAAACGTGCTGTTTTAGCTAAAATAATCATTTTCAAACATTTTAGATCCGTTGAAATCGTTCAAATAGGCGCAGTATTAATAAAAACAGATAATAAAAATTTAAAACGGTTTTAAGCTGTTTTACGCGCGTTAAAACGCAGATTAAAGCTCAAAACGTGCTGTTTTGCTAAAATAAGCATTTTCAAGCATTTTAGATCGTTTGAAGTCGTTCAAATAGAAGCAATGTGTAAAAAACGAATAATAAAAATTCACGTCGTTTTATGCTGTTTTACGCGTTAAACGCAGATTAAAGCTCAAAACGTGGTGTTTGCTAAAATAATCATTTTCAAGCATTTTAAGATCAGCAGAAATCGTTCAAATAGAAGCAATATTAATAAAACGAATAATAAAATTCGTCGTTTTTATGCTGTTTTACGCGTTAAAACGCAGATTAGAAGCTCAAAAACGGTAATTTTTGCTAAAATAATCATTTTCAGGCGGTATTTTTAGATCGGTACAGGAAATCGTTCAAATAGACGCAATATTAATAAAAAACGGAATAATAAAAATTTCGTCGTTTTATTCTGTTTTACGCGTTAAAACGCAGATTAAAGCTCAAAACGTGCTGTTTTGCACAAAATAAGCATTTTTCAAGCATTTAGATCGTTGGAAATGAACAAATAGACACAATATTAATAAAAAACGAATAATAAAAATTTCATTAAACATGCTGTGCGTTAAATCGCAGATTAAAGCTCAAAACGTGCTGTTTTGCTAAAATAAGCATTTTCAAGCATTTAGATCTGTTGGAAATCGTTCAAATAAAGCAATAATGTAAAAACGAATAATAAAAATTCGTCGTTTTTATGCTGTTTTACGCGTTAAAACGCAGATTAAAAAGCTCAAAACGTGCGGTTTTTGCTAAATATCATTTTCAAGCGTTTTAGATCGTTGAAATCGTTCAAATAAAACAATATTGGCAAAACGAATAATAAAATTTTCGTGTTTAGCTGCTGTTTTCGCGTTAAAACGCAGATTAAAGCTCAAAACGTGCTATTTTGCTAAAATAAGCATTTTCAAAGCATTTTAGATCGTTGGAAATCGTTCAAATAGGCGGCTTAATATTAATAAAAACGAATAATAAAAATTCGTCGTTTTATGCTGTTTACGCGTTAAAACGCAGATTAAAAGCTCAAAACGTGGTGTTTGCTAAAATAATCATTTTTCAAGCGACAGATCGTTGAAATCGTTCAAATAGACATAATATTAATAAAAACGAATAGCCAGGTACCGTCGTTTTATTCTGTTTTGCACGCGTTAAAACGCTGATTAAAGCTCAAAACGTGCTGTTTTGCTAAAATAACATTTTCAAGCATTTTAGATCGTTGGGAAAACGTTCAAATAGAAGCAATATTAATAAAAACGAATAATAAAAATTCGTCGTTTTTATGCTGTTTTTCGCGTTAAAACGCAGATTAAAGCTCAAAACGTGCTGTTTTGCTAAAATAACATTTTCAAGCATTTTGTAAAATAACATTTTTTCGCATTTTTTGATCGTTGAACGTTCAAAGACGCAAATTAATAAAAAACGAATTAAATTGCGTTTTTATGTTTTAAATTAAACGCGAATTTAAAACTCAAAAACGTGCGTTTTGCTAAAATAAGCATTTTCAAGCATTTTGATCGTTGAACCCTTCAAATAGACGCAATATAATAAAACGTAATAAAAAAATTTGTCGTTTTATGTGTTTTACCGGGTTAAAAAGATTAAAGCTCAAAACGGCTGTTTGCTAAAATAAGCATTTTCAAGCATTTTAAACGTTGAAATCGTTCAAATAGACGCAATTTAATAAAAGATAATAAAAATTCTTGTCGTTTTTATGCTGTTTACGCGTTAAAACGCAGATTAAACTCAAAACGTGCTGTTTCTAAAATAGCATTTTAAGCATTTTAGACGTTGAAACGTTCAAATAACGCAATATTAATAAACGAAATAATAAAAATTCGCGTTTTTAGCTGTTTACGCGTTAAAAAACGCAGATTAAACTCAAAAAAAGTGCTGTTTTTTCTAAAATAAGATTTTCAAGCATTTTTGATCGTTTAAATCCCAAATAGAGCAATATTAATAAAAACGAATAATAAAAAATTGCATTTTTATGCTGTTTTCGCGTTAAACGCAGTTAAGCTCAAAACGTGCTGTTTTGCTAAAAAAGCATTTTTCAAGCATTTTAGATCGTTGAAATCGTTCAAATAGAGCAAAAATTAATAAAAAACGAATAATAAAAAAATTCGTCGTTTTATGCTGTTTTTTCCGGTTAAAACGCAGAATTAAAAGCCAAAAATTCTGTTTTCAAAATAAGCATTTTCAAGCAATTTTTGATGTTGAAATCGCCAAATAGAGCAAATAAATAAAAACGAATAATAAAAATTCGTCGTTTTTATGCTGTTTTACCCTTAAAACGCCCGATTAAAGCTAAAACGTGCTGTTTTGCTAAAATAAGCATTTTCAAGAAATTTTTGATCGTTGAAATCCCTTTTAAATAGAAGCAATATTAATAAAAACGAATAATAAAAAATTCGTCGTTTTATGTTTTTTTAGCGTTAAAACGCAGATTTAAAAGCTCAAAACGTGCTGTTTTGCTAAAATAAGCATTTTCAAGCATTTTAGATCGTTGAAATCGTTCAAATAGAAGCAATATTAATAAAAAACGAATAATAAAAAAATTCGTCGTTTTATGCTGTTTTACGCGTTAAAACGCAGATTAAAGCTCAAACGTGCTGTTTTTGCTAAAATAAGCATTTTCAAGCATTTTAGATCGTTGAACCGTTCAAATAAAGCAATATTAATAAAAACGAATAATAAAAAAATTCGTCGTTTTATAAGTTGTTTTACGCGTTAAACGCAGATTAAAAGCTCAAAACGTGCTGTTTTGCTAAAATAAGCATTTTCAAGCATTTTAGATCGCGCTAAATCGTTCAAATAGAAGCTACTATTAATAAAAAACGAATAATAAAAATTCGTCGTTTTATGTTGTTTTACGCTAAACGCAGATTAAAAGCTCAAAACGTGCTGTTTGCTAAAATAAGCATTTTCTCAAGCATTTTAGATTGCTGGAACTGCTCCAAATAGAAGCAATATTAATAAAAAAACGAATAATAAAAATTCGTCGTTTATAAAAGCGTTTTACGCGTTAAAACGCAGATTAAAGCTCAAAACGTGCTGTTTTGCTAAAATAAGCATTTTCAAGTACGGACGTTGGAAATCGTTCAAATAGAAGAATATTAATAAAACGAATAATAAAAAATTCGTCGTTTTATGGTGTTTTATGCGTTAAAACGCAGATTAAAGCTCGCAAACGCGCTGTTTTGCTAAAATAAGCATTTTCAAGCATTTTGTGATCGTTGGAAATCGTTCAACAGATGCGAATATTAATGAAAACGAATAATAAAAATCTGTCGTTTTATGCTGTTTTACGCGTTAAAACGTGATTAAAGTTCAAAACGCGCCGTTTGCTAAATAAGCATTTTCAAGCATTTTAGATCGCTGAAAATCGTTCAACAGACGTGCGCAATATTAATAAAACAGCCATTAAAAATTTCGTCGTTTTTATAGTTGTTTTACGCGTAAAACCGCAGATTAAAGCTCAAAACGTGCTGTTTTGCTAAAATAAGCATTTTCAAGCATTTTAGATCGTTGAAATTGCTCAAATAAAAAGCAATATTTAATAAAAACGAATAATAAAAATTGTCGTTTTATGCTGTTTACGCGTTAAAACGCAGATTAAAGCTCAAAACGTGCTAAGGTTTTGCTAAAACAAGCATTTTCAAGCATTTGTGACGTTAAATCGTTCAAATACACGCAATATTACCAAAAACGAATAATAAAAATTTCGTCGTTTTATGTTGTTTACGCGTTAAACCGCAGATTAAAGCTCAAACGTGCTGTTTTGCTAAAAATAAGCATTTTCAAGCATTTTAGATCGTTAAAATCGTTCAAATAGACGCAAATATTAATAAAAACGAATAATAAAAAATTCTGCCGTTTTGTGCTGTTTTACGCGCTAAAACGCAGATTGTGCTTCAAAACGCGCTGCTTTTGCTAAATACATTTTCAAGCATTTCTGTGATCGCTTTCGAAATCGTCTAAATAGACGCAACATACAAAAAAAGAATATGGCGTACCCGGTTGTTTTATGTTGTTTTACGCGTTAAAACGCAGATTAAAGCTCAAAACGTGCTGTTTTGCTAAAATAAGCATTTTCAAGCATTTTAGAAGTTGAAATCGTTCAAATAGAAGCAATATTAATAAAAACGAATAATAAAAATTCGTCGTTTTATGCTGTTTTACGCGTTAAAACGCAGATTAAAAGCTCAAAACGTGCTGTTTTGCTAAAATAAGCATTTTCAAGCATTTTAGATCGTTGAAATCGTTCAAATAGACGCAATATTAATAAAAAACGAATAATAAAAAATTCGTCGTTTTATGCTGTTTTAGCGTTAAAACGCAGATTAAAGCTCAAAACGTGCTGTTTTTGCTAAAATAAGCATTTTCAAGCATTTTAGGTCGTTGAAATCGTTCAAATAGAAGCAATATTAATAAAAACGAATAGTAAAAATTCGTCGTTTTATGCTGTTTTACGCGTTAAAACGCAGATAAAAGCTCAAAACGTGCTGTTTTGCTAAAATAAGCATTTTCAAGCATTTTAGATCGTTGAAATCGTCTTCAAATACAATATTAATTAAAAGTTTTGAATAATAAAAATCTGTCGTTTTATGTTGTTTTACGCGTTAAAAACGCAGATTAAATCTCAACGTGCTGTTTGCTAAAATAAGCATTTCAAGCATTTTAGATCGTTGAAATCATTTTAAATAGACACACAATATTAATAAAACCACTACTAAAAATTCTGTCGTTTTATGTTGCCTTTACGCGTTAAAACGCAGATTTCAAAAGCTCAAAACGTGCTGTTGTTTTGCTAAAATAAGCCATTTCCGGCATCAGGATCGTTGAAAATCGTTCAAATAGAAGCTATCGTTAATAAAAACGAATAATAAAAATCTTCGTCGTTTTATGCTGCCTTTACGCGTTAAACGCAGATCAGCCCAAACGTGCGCTGTTTTGCTAAAATAAGCATTTCTGCCATCTAGATCGCTGGAATCGTGTTCCTGAATAGACGCAATATTAATAAAACGAATAATAAAAAATCTGTCGTTTTATCGTTGTTTTACGCGTTTTAAAACGCAGATTAAAGCCTCGAACGTGCGCTGTTTGGCTTAAAATAAGCATTTTCAAGCATTTTAGATCGTTGAAATCGTTCAATAGGAAGCACATTATTGGAAAACGAATAATAAAAGTTCGTCAGTTTTATGCAGTTTTAATGCGTTAAAATCGCAGATTAAAGCTCAAAAACGAGCTGTTTTAAGGCCAAAACATTTCTTTGCCATTTGTAGATCGATGAAAATCGTTCAAATAGAAGCACATTAATAAAACGACACAAAAATTCGTCATTTTATGCTGTTTTACGCGTTAAACGCAGGATTAAAGTTCAAAACGCTTCAGTTTTGCTAAAATAAGCATTTCGCTAATTTCGACCTGCTGAAACCGGTTCAAATAGACGCAATATTAATAAAAACGAATAACAAAATCTCGTCGTTCTTTATGCTGCCTTACGCGTTAAAACGGAGAATAAAGCCTCAAAACGCGCTGTTTTGCTAAAAATAAGTATTTTCAAGCATCAGATCGCTGAAATCGTTCAAATAGAAGCAATACTTAATAAAAACGAATAACAAAAAATTCCGTCGTTTTATGCCGTTCTACGCGTTAAAAACGCAGACAAAAGATCAAACGCGCCGTTTTGCCAAAATGCTAATTTCAAGCATTTCCAGATCGTTGAAATCGTTCAAATGACGCAATATTACTAAAACGAATAATAAAAAATCTGTCAAGTTTCTTTATGCCGTTTACGCGTTAAACGCAGATAAAAGCCTGCAACGCGCCTTTGCCAAAATACATTTTAAGCATTTTAGATCGTTGAAATCGTTCAAATAGAAGCAATATTAATAAAAACGAATAATAAAAAATTCGTCGCTTCCTTATGTTGCTTTACGCGTTAAAACGCGGTGATTGAAAAGCCCAAAACGCGCTGCCTTTGCTACAAAATAAGCAATTCTGCCATTTTTAGATCGTTTAAATCGTTCAAATAGAAGTAATAATAATAAAAAAACGAACAAAAATCTGCTATCGTTTCTTTATGCTGTTCTTACGCGTTAAACCCCAGATTAAAGCTCAAACGTGCTGTTTTGCTAAAATAAGTATTTCGCTTACTTTTAGATCGTTGAAATCGTTCAAATAGAAGCAAATATTAATAAAAGCAAATAATAAAAATTCGTCGCGTTTTATGCTGTTCTACGCGTTAAAAACGCAGATTAAACCTCTCAAACGCGCTGCCTTTGCTTAAAATAAGTTACCTTTCGCTAATTTAGATCGCTGAAATCGTTCAAATAGACGCACATTAATAAAAAAACGAATACGAAAAATCTCTGGTTGCTTTATGCCGTTTTACGCAAGTTAAACGCAGAATAAAGCCTGCACCGGCGGCTGTTTCGGCGTTAAAATAAGCATTTCGCTACGATCGTTGAAATCGTTCAAATAGACGCAATAAAAATAAAACAAAATACAAAAAATTTCGTCGTTTTATACTGTTTTACGCTAAAAACGCAGATTAAATAAAGCTCAAAACGTGCCATGTTTTGCTGCGTCAGCGCATTTTCAAGCATTTTAGATCGTTGAAATCAATTCAAATAGTAGCTGCAATATTACTAAAAACGAATAATAAAAATTCGTCGTTTTATGCTGTTTTACGCGTTAAAACGCAGAATTTAAAAACTCAAAACGTGCTGTTTTGCTAAAATAAGCATTTTCAAGCATTTTAGATCGTTGAAATCGTTCAAATAGACGCAAATTAATAAAAACGAATAATAAAAAATTTGTCGTTTTTATGCTGTTTTACGCGTTAAAACGCAGATTAAAAAAGTCTTTGTAAAATAAAGCATTTTTGCATATAACGTTTCAAGCTTTTCAGATCGTGAAATTAATAAAAACGAATAATTAAAATAGACGATAATTTTGTTAATTTACGCGTTAATGCAGATTTAAGCTAAAAGTGCTGTTTAAGCTAAAATAAGCATTGTCAAGCTTTTAAAATCATTTAAATCTTAGATCGTGAACGTTCAAATAAACGAATAATAAAAAAATTAATTTAATTTGCGTTTAAAACGCAGTTTACGCTCTAAAACGCAGATTTGCTAAAAAAGCATGTTTCGCTTTTAGATACGTTGAAATCGTTCAAATAGACGCAAATTCATAATAACGAAAAAAAATTTAACGTTTAATAAATTTCGCGTTAAAACGCAGATTAAAGCTCAAAAGCTGTTTCAAAAAGCATTTTCAAAGCTTTTTGCTTAAATTTAAAAGATTTTCAATATTAATAAAACAATTAAAAAAATTCGTTAATTAAAGAATAACGCGTTAAAACGCAGATTAAAATTCAAGTGCTGTTTTCGCTAAATAAGATCTCAAAGCTGTTTAGCGTTGAAATACATTTTCAAATGAATATTAATAAAAACGTCAAATAGAAAATATGTTATTATACTGTTACGCGTTAAAACGCAGTTTAAAGCTCAAAACGTGCTGTTTTGCTAAAATAAGCATTTTCAAGCATTTTAGATCGTTGAAATCGTTCAAATAGAAGCAATATTAATAAAAACGAATAAAAAAATTCGTCGTTTTATGCTGTTTTACGCGTTAAAACGCAGATAAAGCTCAAAACGTGCTGTTTTGCTAAAATAAGCATTTTCAAGCATTTTAGATCGTTGAAATCGATCAAATAGACGCAATATTATATAAAAACGAATAATAAAAAATTTCGTCGTTTTATGCTGTTTTACGCGTTAAAACGCAGATAAAAGCTCAAAACGTGCTGTTTTGCTAAAATAAGCATTTTCAAGCATTTATAGATCGTTGAAATCGTTCAAATAGAAGCAATATTAATAAAAACGAATAAAAAAAATTCGTCGTTTTTATGCTGTTTTACGCGTTAAAACGCAGATTAAAAGCTCAAAACGTGCTGTTTTGCTAAAATAAGCATTTTCAAGCATTTTAGATCGTTGAAATCGTTCAAATAGAAGCAATATTAATAAAAACGAATAGAAAAATTTCGTCGTTTTATGCTGTTTTACGCGTTAAAACGCAGATTAAAAGCTCAAAACGTGCTGTTTTGCTAAAATAAGCATTTTCAAGCATTATAGATCGTTGAAATCGTTCAAATAGAGCAATATTAATAAAAACGAATAATAAAAAATTCGTCGTTTTTATGCTGTTTTAGCGTTAAAACGCAGATTAAAAACTCAAAACGTGCTGTTTTGCTAAAATAAGCATTTTCAAGCATTTTAGATGTTGAAATCGTTTAAATAGAGCAATATTAATAAAAACGAATAATAAAAATTCGTCGTTTTATGCTTTTTACGCGTTAAAACGCAGATTAAAGCTCAAAGCGTTTCAAAATAACTTAAGCTGTTTTGCTAAAATAAGCATTTTCAAGCATTTTAGATCGTTGAAATCGTTCAAATAGACGCAATATTAATAAAAACGAATAATAAAAATTTCGTCGTTTTTATGCTGTTTTACGCGTTAAAACGGCGATTAAAGCTCAAAACGTGCGGTTTTGCTAAAATAAGCATTTTCAAGCATTTTAGATCGTTGAAATCGTTCAAATAGAAGCTAATATTAATAAAAACGAATAATAAAAAATTCGTCGTTTTATGCTGTTTTACGCGTTAAAACGCAGATTAAAAGCTCAAAACGTGCTGTTTTGCTAAAATAATCATTTTCAAGCATTTTGCTAAAAACATTTTAAGCTTAGATCGTTGAAATCGTTCAAAAGACGCAATATTAATAAAAACGAATAATAAAAATTGTCGTTTTTATGCTGTTTTACGCGTTAAAACGCAGATTAAAGCTCAAAACGTGCTGTTTTGCTAAAATAAGCATTTTCAAGCATTTTAGATCGTTGAAATCGTTCAAATAGAAGCAATATTAATAAAAACGAATAATAAAAATTCGTCGTTTTTATGCTGTTTTACGCGTTAAAACGCAGATTAAAAGCTCAAAACGTGCTGTTTTGCTAAAATAATCATTTTCAAGCATTTTAGATCGTTGAAATCGTTCAAATAGACGCAATATTAATAAAAACGAATAATAATAATTTTGTCGTTTTTATGCTGTTTTACGCGTTAAAACGCAGATTAAAGCTCAAAACGTGCTGTTTTGCTAAAATAACATTTTCAAGCATTTTAGATCGTTGAAATCGTTCAAATAGAAGCAATATTAATAAAAACGAATAATAAAAATTCGTCGTTTTTATGCTGTTTTACGCGTTAAAACGCAGATTAAAGCTCAAAACGTGGTGTTTTGCTAAAATAATCATTTTCAAGCATTTTAGATCGTTGAAATCGTTCAAATAGAAGCAATATTAATAAAAACGAATAATAAAAATTTCGTCGTTTTATGCTGTTTTACGCGTTAAAACGCAGATTAAAGCTCAAAACGTGCTGTTTTGCTAAAATAATCATTTTCAAGCATTTTAGATCGTTGAAATCGTTCAAATAGAAGCAATATTAATAAAAACGAATAATAAAATTTCGTCGTTTTATGCTGTTTTACGCGTTAAAACGCAGATTAAAGCTCAAAACGTGCTGTTTTGCTAAAATAAGCATTTTCAAGCATTTTAGATCGTTGAAATCGTTCAAATAGAAGCAATATTAATAAAAACGAATAATAAAAAATTTCGTCGTTTTATGCTGTTTTACGCGTTAAAACGCAGATTAAAGCTCAAAACGTGGTGTTTTGCTAAAATAATCATTTTCAAGCATTTTAGATCGTTGAAATCGTTCAAATAGACGCAATATTAATAAAAACGAATAATAAAAATTTCGTCGTTTTTGCGTTTTACGCGTTAAAACGCAGATTAAATAAAACTGCTGTTTTGCTAAAATAACCAAAACA